>NC_057814.1:89236584-89406870 GCF_018294505.1 Triticum aestivum
CTGACCCAAAGGTTGATTCAGTCGACTGAAGTGTAGCTAAATCGGAGCAGCATCGCAAGCAAGAGCAAGAGCAAGAGCAGCAGCGCGAGCAAGAGCAATAGCAAGAGCAGACCAGGCAGGGGACCGAGAGCAAGAGCAGAGCAGCAGCGCGAGCGAGAGCTAAAGCAGCAGCAGCTCCTACTGATGTGGACGTCGCCGCCGAGGGAGCGACGCCGTGGAGGAAGTGGTCGGCGACGCCGCCGTGGATGGAGCCGCGCCGTGTCGGCTCGGGATCGAGCGCCGGCAGCACCGTGAGATCGAATCAAGAAGAAAATGCGGCGATTAGTGTACAACATCTTTGGTGGCGCCGATTAGGCCGCAACTTCATCCGAGGAAACGGTGATGATGATGCTCTTCCGGTGGTGCAGGTGAAGACGGCAGTGTGGGAATGGAGGTGGCGCGAAAGACGAGGGGAACGTCGGGGCAGCTCCTTGGAGGTGGAGGACGGGGTGGCTGAACCGGCGGGACGATGAGATCGACGACGGGTCCTCATCCGGTACGGTGGATGAGGGACGTCGAGGTGTTGCTATGGACGACGTAGTCGGGGAAGAGGCTCCGACTGGGTGGCGGACGGAGCAGGGTGTGGGGTTTCGTCGCGGGTTTTCACGGCCTCGGTGTACGAATGGGTGGGCAGATGGGATGGCAGTGGGGAACCATGGCTTAGAGACGCGCTTGTCCGAAATGTGGGGTAAGTTATGAAAGTACCCCCACCGATTTGAGCCGGTTCTTTCGGTTCAGGGGTACCACGGGCATTTCGCGTGTCGGGATTTGACAGGAGGTGGGAGTTTTCGCGCGCGTTGTAATTTGGGAATAGCAAGGCGCGGGTTGAGATGGAGGGAGTTGTCGGAGCACAACGAGACAAAGATATATCTTAAATATTTCGGGCTGACAAGGCGCGGGTTGAAATTTCCGGACAAGCCTAACGTGTACTGTACCAAATCAATGCGCACTACAAATGACATTGAAAACTTTGAATTCATGTTATGTTCAATTAAAATATTTCGCTACGTGTATAATGCATGCAACCTACTACTCAAATGAACGTTTTAGTGCATTCCAAACGTTTATACTACCGCTTCAATATGAACTAAATTTGAATTCGTTTCTCTATTTGAATAAGATCTACAGTAATGATTGTTGTGAAGTCAAAGCATTTGAATTCGTCGCTCTGTTTTAATAAGATCTACAATCATCATTATTGTCAAGTTAAACCATCATTTGTGTATTATCTTCACAGCACACCACATGATTAGTCTCGAGTTATATATGAACTATGTGTACTATATGAACTCGAACTAGATTTTTTGAATCCACTTTATTTTGATTTCAAATCACATTACATTTCTAGCTCTAGCTAGATCTTCATAATCTAAACCATGTCTCATATGTATAATGTGTTTATCACATTATGTATGGTGCCCCACCCCCTACGCCTACAAGTATTTAGATGTGAGTTGCAAACACCACACATTACCACAAATTCAAATAAAATGTGAGAATGTTCGATATATAGTATTGTTTAGATTGTTCGATATTTAGTTGTAAGCTGCAAACGCCACACATTATCACAAATTCAAATAAAATGTGAGATTGTTTGATGTATAGTATGGTTTAGATTGTTCGGCATTTAGCTGTGAGTTGCAAACGCCATGCATTATCACATTATGGTATAACATGTGCACAACACGTGTATCACCGCTATATTCATGCATGCAATGTTTAAAACACTATGATCTCCTATTCAAATATATGAATCCGCTTTCATATCAAATTATGATCTTTGTTAGTCTCTTACACCCACACAATCCTCTCACCTTGGTAGCTACCACTAACTTTCTCTCGTGCATGCACACGCCCTCCTCGCCCTCCCCCTCCCTCGGCATTCTATCCACCGGGCACATTCATTTTTTTCTTTAGGTCGTTCTCCCAGAGTCTCCACAACTCCTTTCCGACACACACCGATCGATAAACCTCTCCAGTGATGCCTGCCTACAACATACACACACACACCTTCAATCTCCTCCTTTATGTGTCCTTGCCTCGTGTCTCTCATACGGCCAGACACACGTGTAAACTCTCGCCCCTCTTTTCATCGATCTCACAACCGCACACTCCTCCCCCTATCTAGCTAGTAGTTGGGCCTCTCGCACCACCTCCTAGCTCCATTCTCTCTGTCTATCCGTCTCGCTGGGCCTTATTTGCCTCTAACAAATGGACGTACACCGACCGATCTCTCGCTATACATATAGCTAGCTAGGTCCTTATAACTCATTTTTACCCACATGTCAATCGATCTACCTCATTAGTTGTGTCTCTCCCTTCCTCCGACAAACAACAATTGATCTACCGATCTAGTTAGGTCTGCTTACCAAACACATGGTTCCCTTCATCATCCATGGATGCGTCCCGACAGATCTATCACGCACAGGCACACACAGAAACACATCCCCACTCTTATTGATAACATTGCAGTTCCACCCTCAATTTGTCTAGTAGGCCTCTCCCACCATCTTCGAGAAGCAACTCCATCAACCATCCAGCACTCTACCCCTCTCCCTCCCTCTCCCTCCCTCTCTCTCTCTCCTCTCTCTCTCTGTCCCATCATATTTCCCGTCCTTCAGTTATGTATGGATGTCGACCGATCTCCCTCAAGACATAGTTGGGTCTCTCCTTCTCAACACATATACGAGTCGTTCTACCTCTATAGTTAGGTCTCTGCCTACCCCTCCCCACCCCCTCCCCCCCACACACACCGATACATCGAGCGCTCTAGTCATGTCTCCCTGCCACACACAAACTTGACATGTGCCCTCTAACGTTCCGGTAGGCCAGTCGCCCTATATCTTTGACTTGCACACACACACAATTTCGATGGCTCTCTTCATCGATCTCGCACCCACCCACTTGATCCTCTCTTCGACTCTATCGATAGCTATGACCCCTCCCTCTCTTCTCGTGGATTACCCAACCCTCTATGTATGATATGAATAGGCCTCCATTTCACACACATTGCATGCAAAATTTTGTTTGAGATGTCATCGACACATATTCCCACAAATAATTCACGAAATCAACACCCCACCCCACCCCCACCCCAAAACAAAAAACACTCACGAACGCGGTTTGTATCTCTCACACACACCCACGTAGGTGGGGGACGTGCACGAAGAGAAGAGGTGCATGCACGGCGCACGTACTCCCGTCTCTTTCCCAACCACACCCGCGCGGGTACACGGTGGAGCTCATTTCTGTACGAAAAAGGCAGCCCACGTGGTAATTTGGCACGTGTACTGGTTGTCCACTTGGTGGAGGGAGGATCGTCTACCACGGGTGAACAAACAAATTGCGACTTGACGTGTTATGTTAAAAAAAGAGGCAAACCATGTGGGGCCTACCTTAGAGGCAAGGCTCTATACACTGGAGTACTTTTGATGTGTCCCGTCAACTCACAGAACGAGGAGAAGCTTGCTTAGTACACCGTCTCCCCCGCCCACGGGCGAGGTGGCTCGCAGGATGAGGTGAAGCTTGCTTCACCTTACGCCCGCTCCCTCGCCCATGCACGCGGTGGCTCGCAGGACGAGGAGAAAAATTTACTACTCCCTCCGTTTACTCCTCGTCCCTACTACCTTGGTTATAGAGATTATATCATATTGTTTGGAATATATATGTCCTTTAGTAGATTTCAATATGAACTACTAGTACATACTCCAAACACTGATATATATAGACGTGTTTTAGAATGTAGATTCACTCATTTTGCTCCGCATGTAGCACTCTCCCTCGCCCCTCGACCCTCGCCCACGTGGTGGACGTGCAGCAATTCATTCGGCCTCATATAGCCAGAACGATATATACTGCAGTACCATTATTGCTCGACTTCCCGAAGAGGCGACGAGCCAATCGCAAGGTTAATATTTTGGAGATGCCAAGCGCAAGGTTATAGGAGAACGAGTAGTAGGTGCCGCGTCATTTATAAATAAAGTTTTTTTTCTTCAATGGCACGTACGCAATATGATAGGTTCATATGGAGAGAAAAGAAAACCGCTCCACTATATACATAGTCAGGACGGGCCAGCCTACACGGTTGCTTGCTGGGGTTGCTCTCTTCACCCTCTCTCGCACAAAATGACTGTGGCCACATCTCTAACATCCCGGTGGATCACGTCCGCTTGGGGAAGGGGTGGATGCTTAGTGTAGATGCGGTGGCCGTCGCCGACGGCGAAAACCCACTGTCGGCACGTCCCGATCAGGGGCCCCCGCCGTTCTCTCTCACAAAGCCGGTGAGGTTGCCTTCGTCCCTTGCTCACTGCCGCGACGTGGGCAGTTGCCGCCTCCCGCCGCCCTCATCAAGGTTGAGCTACGTCCCTCAGGTACAACTCCCTATACAGCCGGCTTGCACCACTGCTCCAGCTGCCCACATCACTCCCTGTGGATATTTCTCTACTTCTTTGCCCCGCACATACCTCTACTGGCTTCTACGTACTGTATTTGTGATGAGTTTATGTCTCATCAACTAGTCCCAGTAATCTTATTCTAATCACGCTTTTTCAATTTCTTTGCCATAGGGATGCTCGTCTCGATTTTGGTGAAACTGCACAAAATGATCCGATGGTCAAAAGGTTGCAAACTTCATTTATTAGGAAGCTCGAATGTTGCCAGCAAATTGAAGCCTGGTCAGGGATCACGGTTCAAGGGCTAGGGACTGCATGGATCATTTTTTTAGCTGCCTCTGTTCCAAAATAATTGTCAACTTTAGTAGTAGTACAACTTTGTACTAAAGTTTGCACAAAGTTGAGACACTTATTTTGGAACGGAGGGAGTACATATTTGCTATGATCTGTCAATCATTGAGATGCAATAGCATGCATGTTAGTCTCCTTTGTATTTGATGAAATGTTGCAACGGGCAACCTTGGACGCAAGATACATGTAACAGAAGCTGGAAGCTTCATAGCATTGTACAAATTTATCTTGCTGATAAATTACAGTATGTACTATACTAGTACTTCCTCCGTTCCTAAATATAAGTCTTTGTAGAGATTGCATCATGAACCACATGCGGATGTATATAGATGCATTTTAAGTGTAGATTCATTCATTTTGTTCCGTATGTAGTGGAATCTCTACAAAGACTTTCTCTATCCTCTCCTTGAGCCACATCATCAAAATTGATGTAGCCGTTAGATGAAGTAAATCAGTCCATAATAGCCGTCTGATCTAGACGTTGAGAGGCTCCGCACTAAGCCACATCCAAGCATGCAGAAATACCGTGGCACATGCATGTGAGTGGGTTTTAAATCACATCAACATGTCTGCATGCAAGCATGCACCGGTAGCATGCATGTAAGTGAGCTTTTAAGTCCCATTAACATGTCAAAAAGAAAAATATAATCCCATTATGCAGTAGGAGTTGGCTGATCTTTTTTCCTTACGTGGGATGATCTAAATGATGATGGGAGTTTATTTAGTTTGGCTACCACATTTTTTATGCGGTTATAGAGTTTTTTTTAGTTCTATGAAATCGATAATTTTGCGCAGAGAGATATACCGCTGTTCCGCGGCAACGCACGGGGACTCATCTAGTAATATTTAGGAACGGAGGAAGTACTATGTAAAGAGTTAGGTGTCGCACGGTGGTAGTGTGAAGTGGGCCATGTAATCACTGAGCCTGCGTGTTTTTAGTGCTCTTGCATGCCTCCGTTGTAAGAATGGAGAAAATTGTAATCTAGTAGTAGTACCTCCTTTCACCGAAAGCGTGGGACATCCAGCAGTCCTACCACCTCAGTAATAAAGACCAATGAGCCGTCAAATCACACAGACCCAGCAGTAAGTTGGACGGACGAAGGAACCATCACTCTTGCGCCAGTGAGAGGTCGCGTCCGCTCTGCCCGGGCATGAATGCGGCACCGATTCTTTGGAGCGGCGCTGACCGTTTCGGGCGGGAAGCGCGCGCGGGCGATGGAGGGGCTTTGGGTGGGCCAGGCTGGTCAGGAGCGGGTGTGGCAGCTGTCCACATGTCCCTACCGGACACGCCCGGAAACGAGTGGATGCACCGACTCTCGCGGCTAAATCGTACACTACACAACATCTCTCTGTAGGAGTAGGTCGATCTGTCGCTCTCTCTAACACACACACACATGCTGTTAAACACACACACACACACACGCACACGCACGCACCTTGGTCCTGTTGCACCTTCTAGCGTGACTTATTACACCTAGACGGAGGGAGTAGTAAGTATACGAGATACGGTGGCACACTGACTTAAGTCGAATACAAGTGCCCAAAATTTTTGTGCATGTTATAATAAGGATTCACTTAAAATAGTACGTGAGCGAACAGAGGGATCAATTGGACAGTGTTCCCGAGCAGTAGCGAGATGTGTGAGGTAAGATACACCGCTGGCGCTTTTAATTTTTCTTATTAATTTGTTTGTTTCACCCTCTGACTGGTGGAACCCAACGTACTACGTGGAGAGAGGTAAGGTGACTAAGGCTGCATTATTTCTGCACCACTGTGGATAGTCTTACCACCAAAGCCACATGACACGATTATGATTGAAATCCCAATGACTCCCACACACACAAAAAAACACGGCATGCTTGTCACACGAATGCAGGAATGTATAAAAGGTTATTTCCCTCTCGTTGAACATAACGGGAGGGTTGTGTAGCTGGTTAGCCTGTTCGCTCATCAAACTTGAGGTCTCGGGTTCGATAACTACACTTGAGCATAATTTGTGCCAGGAGGATTCTTTGACTGGTCAAAATCTTTTCTAGGGATTGCACGCTTCACACTCTCTCTCAAGTATATATATACACGCTAGAGCCTCAGCGCTTGTAGTTGCTCTCTTCACACTCTCTCGCCCTCTCCCGCTAGAGCCTCAGCGCTTGTAGTTGCTCTCTTCACACTCTCTCGCCCTCTCCAGATCTAAACAAGACTTCGTTGGCCTCTCTCTCCCCTCACTGCTGCTCAAAGAGCCGGCAGGATCCGTCCGCCGGGAAGGGAAGGAGGCTTAATGCTGTCGCCGTCGGCGAGGGACTACCGGCGCAGCTGTTCACTTTCCACCCAGCGGTCGTGAGGATTTCCGACCCCTTCTTCTTCGCCGCTGTCCCGTCGCCCACCGAACCACGCCCCAAGAACCTTAAGGTATAATTTACTTACTCCACATGCATTGATCTAGCTGCATGTATACCATGAATCTAGGACGTGGCTCAAAGAGGAAAGGAGTGGGGGAAAGTAGTGGGAAAAGTTGTATATAGCATGAATCTAGGACGTGGTTCAAAGAGGAAATGAAGGGGGAAAGTTGTATAGCATGAATCTAGGACGTGGTTCAAAGAGGAAAGGAATGGGGGAAAGTAGTGGGGAAAGTTGTATCGCATAAATCTAGGACTTGGTTCAAAGAGGAAAGGAAGGGGTGAAAGTACTAGTTCAAAAAGGAAAGGAAGGGACAAGGCTGTAGAGTTTGAGCAGGACTCGATTTGCCGCACTCACATAGGGAAAGGTGTCTAAAGATAACAAAACTGGGACCAACACAAATATGCTCCTTGGTTGTTTGTTCTTTGTTGCAACAGACTGTGCATGACCACAGTACATCGGTAGATGCACATGGTGCTGGTGCGTCCACTGTCCCGTGCAACTCATTAGCTGTTGTTAATCTAAGGCCCTGTTTGGTTAAAAACTCCCTAGTCCCTACCTGCTTGGTTCCAGGGACTAAACATGGACTAGAGGTTATTAAATGACATGCTAAAAGACCATGTTACCCCTAGTAATGAACTAATAGAGACAAGGTGCGATGCGTGGCAGGGGCAACTGTTGGAAAAAGTCCCAAAAAGACTCCCTCGGGGTCTTCTTTCTTTAGTCCCAAATGCCCACTTTTAGTCCCTAAAAGTCCCTCCTGTTTGGTTTAGATGGGACTGACACGGAGTTTTTTTAGTCCCTACACCAAAATGTCCCTGTAAACAAACACCCTCTAATAATGCCGCTGGAAAATTGATGCAATGCCACAGTTAAAAGCAAATTACATGTTTAACGAATTTTATTGTTAATATAATCTCTATGTTAATATTAATCAATGCCACCGTTTGAGAAATGCTACTGTCTTGCTTTCTTTCCCATTTAGATAAGGTAGATGCTTCTTTTTGTTGGCTTCTGTGTCATCCACCGTTATTGACCACTAATTGTTTCCTTTGCACCTCTGTGTAAACAGGGTTATCTACTTCACCTCGTTGCCATTGTGACCTTTTGTTGCACTGCACAAAACACTTTTGTTTTAAGAGTGTTTTGTGCAGTTCAACCAAAATGTCACACCGACAATGTTGCTTGATTGCTTGATCTTAGTGGAACTGCACAAGAGGAGATCTTACTTCCTATCCGTTAAGGCGAATTTGGTTCAGATCTTCTTCTTGTGAGTTGTTTGAATTCCGCATCATGAGAGGTCAGTACTAGCCTTCTTTCACATGATTCTGCAGTGTGCTTTCATATGTTGTGCTACTTGTACGATAATGTTGCTTGATTTTAGTGAACTGCACAAATGGAGACAAGACTTCCAATCTGTATGTGCACCGTAATATCCCATTGAGGTAAGATAAGGATATTTCACAACTGCTGGCCTGTATTTTGCCACTTTCATCAGAAAATTAAGTTTAGTACTATACTTGTGCTCCCTAATTGACATGCCAAATCTTACATTGAAGGCGAAGCTTGTCTGTTATTGAACCAAGTGATGAAGGGGAAGAACAAGCGGAAGAAAAACAAAAATCAACTCCCGGTGCTGTAATGAAGCACTGGAACTGTGATGACACAAGTAATGATATAGTTTTGCATCTTAATTTATTGCTATGGCTGGAACGAGCAATTGTTTTGCCACTGATTTGATGCCACTCTTAATGTAATATGTAATTATCTCTACTTGTGCAAACAGGGATCTTCTTTGAAGATACCATATATTTTAGTGGAACTACACAAGAAGATGTTGGAAACATTAAACTAATCGAGGAGTATATAGTAAGCATGGCCACCACCGTAGATAGCAACAGATGGTTCCGGAGAAGTGCTTCATCTGTATGCTCTACACAATAAGCCTCCTGACAAAGGTTGGTACTCGCCCACTGATTTCATCCATATGATTGAGCTTTGTCATCTCTATTGGTGTTGTGCTACTGTTTAGATACTGTCATGAAAAAGTGGTATTGTCCTTGAGAAGTGCTTCATCTGTGCTGTTTTAAATATTTCCTTTCCTTTTTTTCGAGCAAACAGGGATGCTAGCATTTAGTAGTCCTCTTGTCTTTGCACAACAGGATCATCTTCCTCTGAAGAAGAATATGGAGTACGTGAAGTGACTAGTTCCGATTATGCCAGGATGAAGAAGCCCTGTCTATCTTCTCATCAGAAGGAGCAGTTGAAGGATGGTTACATTACTCCCCACAAGACCAAACTAACTTCAGCTCAGAAGGACTGACAAATCTCCATTTTTTTGCTGTGATGCACGAGTACAATGTTGTTCTAGGATTCTTTCTGGTGAGTTCCATTTTTCTAAAAGTGTGCTCTACATGGACCATGTATGTGCCTGTTGAAACTGTCAATTCATAGTACAGTTTGCTTTATACTAATCACTTTTTTGTATTTGTGCAAACAGGGGTGCTCAGCTTGATTTCAATGGGAACTGCACAAAATGTTCATGAATACATCGAATCATTCATTTCCACCACAAGAAAGGAGGTGCCGATAAGTTCAAGGCATTGCAACATATAAGGGCGAAATCATACAAGCTACGCGCGAATTTGGTTGATTTTGGTGGAACTGCACAAAAAGAACAGCTGGTTTATTTAGCACGAGGTGCCATGTCAATGTCCGAACTGATGGCAAACCCTGCCCATTCCACAATCGTAGGCATTTGATATTTTGAATGGGACAACCTTGTCAAATTTTGCTCATTGATTTTAGCAAGACATGCGTTTGATATTTTCGAATGGGACGCCCTTTGCTGTCAGCAGCGTCGATCAATTTTTTCTTTATTCTTTAGTTGTGAAGTAAATATTGCCTCTGACATGTGAGTCACTGAGATGCATAATCATCGATTGTTTTGAATGTTCTCTATGAATTGCCAGGCCTGTGTGTTTGATTGCAATGTACAGAAACGCTGAAAAGCTGCTCAAACTCTTTGTACTCCTTCTGTTCCTTTTTACTTCGCACATTGTGAAAGTGCATACTTTTTTGTATAAGATTGTTCAAAGTAGAGATACTTTGACTGCAGACAAAACTTGTATGCAGACTAGAAAGGACCGGAGGGAGTACATGTGAAACTGCTGCAAACGAGGTGATCACCCTGGGAATAATGCTAGTACGTATTGTTTTGCATGTTCATCCAATGCCAGTGATACAGGAATTCGAACTAATCGAAATAAATTCATTCATACACGGTCGGATTTCATATAAACATGCCGGATTTCATTACATTTCATACATTCTTCAACTAAAAAGGGGTGCGCTGGAGCTATAATTAATTAACCGAAGCTACCCACTTTTGTCCCGTTGTGCCGAACAGAAGCTTCAGTGACTTCACTGCAGGTGCAGTTGCGTAACTGACATGTGGCCTGTTGGGCCCACGTGTCAGTCAGCCAACTGCACCAGCAGTTAAGTAGAAGCAGCGTTCTTCTCCAGCGCAGCTCTCCGACTCCATGTCGCCGCCAAGAAGCTAACCGCCGTCAATGGTCAACCCGCCTAGCTTGGCTTCAACCGGAGGGTAGCAGCGGTGGCCTTACTTGTACCCGAGCGGCGGCGACCTACCTTGTTCTACTCTTCCTCGTTTTTTGTGTGGCGCGGCCTCGTTGGCAGCGGGGCGGAGCCTCGGCGGAGTCGGCGATGTACTCTATCTCGTTGCCGGCGGGCGGCGCCTCAGCGGAGCGGTGGAAATCCTCCCCCGCATTGCCGGCAGGGTGGGGCCTCGGCTGAGCCGGCGATGTCCTCTGCCTCGTTGTTGGCGGGGCGGGGCCTCGGCGGAGCCGGCGGTGTCCTCTGCCTCGTTGTTGGCGCCGCGGGGCCTCGGCGAAGCAGGGCCTCGTCGACGCCAGCGGAGCGGGGACTCGTCGGAGCCGGCATTGTCCTCTGCCTCGTCCTCGGTCTCGCCAAACAGCGCCTCGCCCGCTTCATCGCCCTCTTTGCTAGCCTCTTTGTAGGCGGCTGCAGCCTCCGCCACCTGCATGCGGTACCGCCAGCACTCGAGGCGGCCCTTGCGGGCGGAGCAGTACGAGTCGAGCAGTGCCTCCTGCTCCGCCCGCTCCGCGGCGATCTGCTCCTCCGCCTGCAGGTGCTCCTGGAGGAGATCGTGGTTGTAGGCGGCGTCGGCCTGCGCCTCCCGGAACTGCTCCTCACGCGTCTGCCTCACCCTGTCCATATATTGGGCACGGGCCTCGCCGATGGTCATGGTGCAATGCACCGGCGAGGATGGCGCGGAGGAGGGGGTTGGCGCCGGATTGTCGACTACCATGTTCTCCATTGGGACGTCGTCGTCCTCCGGCTGCCTGCCGGCCAGCCGGTCGGCAACAATGGCTGCCATCTCCTTGTGGTCCGTCGTCCACCCGTCCCGAAGAGCGCTGGAGCGTGAGGAAGCCATGGTGCGCAGTAGTGGTGTGGACAGGAGAAAGGGAACAGATGCGGATGACTGCGGCTATGGCCGGTGCAGCAGTTTATATAACAATGGTGGGCGGGCGGAGGGACGGACGTGTGGCGCCGGAGTAGCCGCCTCGGCAACCGCATATCATTAATGTGGGCGGCAGATGGACGGACGGACGACACTTGTGTCGTTTGAAGGCGGAGCAATCGCTTGCACCGGGAAGCGGGGCGGGTGGCGCTGACTGTTTCAGGCAGAAAGCGCGCGCGGGCGAGGAGATGACTTTACGTGGAGAGGATGACAATGGGGACCCACCAGGTCCATAGCCTCACGTACGCAAGTGCCTCATTATATATATATAACTATAATTTATTTTGCTTCCTCCTGGTTTCCTGACATCACGGTCCTACACCATTGTCAACCTATGTAGTAGTCAATAAACGAGAGAATTGCACAAGAAGCGGCCGACAGCTGGGACCAAGCAGCTCGAGCAGTATTTGTGTTTTTGAGGTGTTAGCACTGCAGAGTTTTTTGATGTTTAGCCCAGATATTAATTTTCTCCTCTGAACAACAACGAATACATCGCTGCAGGTATTAACTTGGCGGGCTGTGGCCCGTCTAGCCCAGGCCAGATATCCAGCCCAGATATTAATTTTTTTCAAGCTGAAAATGGCTAGCCCAGCTATAATTTTTTAGGAATACCCAGGCAAGGTCAAGTTGTTATTCTCCGCCCCGCTGGGCTGCAAATCTTTCCTAGGAGGGATGCATTAGGCATAACAAGAAAATGGGCTTTAAGAAATAATAAATGGGATGTAATTATAAAAACTGGGCAGTAACTATAAAAAATGCACCAAACACGTGATTACTTTATAAAATATTAATTTTGGATATTGAAAATTTTAATTTCATTAATTTTTGTGAGCGCAATGTTTCGTTGGATTTTTACGTAATATAAATTTATATTGAAATTGTATTTAATCTGACTAGAAATTTTGGGATAAAAATATGTCGGATCCCATCAAAATGTGGGAAATTTTATTGAATTCTATTTTGAACGGTTGATTGAAATGGGCTGTACTTCTAACAAACTGTAAATGGGCTGTAGTAAATTCCATTAGAATTCAAAAATGGGCTACACATTCTTACAAATCTCAAATGGGCTATAAGTTCTCTGCCACACACTTCTGGCCTTACTAAGTTGACGCGTCCCCTAAAACAACAGAGTTGACGCGTATGCAAGGCTTTGTCAACTTATAGTCAACACACGGTTCTAGCAGCAGTGGCCGTTGGATGTCCATCCAACGGATGCCGTGCTTCTTCTTCAATCTCGGATATTATAGCTTCACCCGCACAAAAAATGATTCCTCCCCCTGACATCTGGGGCGCACCATTTTGGAAGCTGACCTGTGGGCCCACTAAGTTGACGTACCAAGAGCTTTGTCAACTTAGTCAATATAAACGATTCTAGCTGCAGTGACCGTACGATGTCCATCCAACGGCCGTCGTGCTTCTTCAACCTCTGCTCTTCTTGCTCCAGCCGCCCAAAGCAGCGCTGGTCGTGCCGCCTGCTCCTGCCTCCCGTGGCCGGCTGTGCTGCCGCGGAGGCCTCACCGCCCCCTACTACTCTCACCGCTGGCCAGGCCATCCCTCCACTCAACCACACCCCCTGTTATTCTGCGGCGACGGCAGCCTCACACCGCAGCCGAACCAGTGAACTCTCATACTCCTCTCCGCGCGGGCTTCCACTGCTGCGTCTTCCCCGGCTCCGCGTCGTCCCCTTCCTAGGCCTCGCCGTCGTCCAGACCACCGCCCTGGTGCTCTCGGCGCGGCGTGGTCAACGTGGTCAACAAACGACTTCCATCGGAAGAGTACTGTACGTGGAGAGGCTGACAGCTGGGTCCAGGCGGCCACAAGGAAGTGCCTCCTTATTACGCGCAAAATAATTATTCCTCCACCTGACAGCAGGGACCCACCGGACGGGCCACCTTATTTCGCGAAAGAATGTTTCCCCCTGACTACTGGGACCCACCGGACGGGCCAGCGTATTTCGCAAAAAACGTTCCCCCCGCTGTCAGCTCGGACCCATCAGAAGTGCCTCCTTATTACGCACAAAAAAATGAATACTCCCCCTGCTAGCTGGGACCCACCATGGTGGGAGGCTGACTTGTGGGCCTACTAAGTTGACTGGGACGGGGTCCTTTGACAACTTTAGCTAATATAAACGATTCTAGCTCCAGTGACCGTACGATGTCCAGCCAACGGCCGTAGTGCTTCTTCAACCTCTGGTCTTCTTGCTCCAGCCGCCCAAAGCAGCGCCGGTCGTGCCGCATGCTCCTGCCTCCCATGGCCAGATGTGCTGCCGCGGAGGCCTCACCGCCCCCTACTATTCCCACCGCTGGCCAGGCCCTGCAGCGACGGCAGCCTCACACCGCAGCCGAACCAGTGAACCCTCGTACTCCTCTCCGCCCGGGATTCCACTACCGCGTCTTCCCCGGCTCCCCGTCGTCCCCTTCCTAGGCCTCGCCGTCGTCCACCGCCCTGGTGCTCTCGGCGCGGCGTGGTCAACGTGGTCAAGGAACGACTTCCATCGGACGTGGACTGTACGTGGAGAGGCTGACAGCTGGGTCCACGGCCGCAGCAAGGAAGTTCCTCCTTATTACGCGGAAAATAATGATTCCTCCACTTGATAGCTGGGACCCACCGGACGGGCCACTGTATTTCGTCAAAAAAAACGTTTCCCCCTGACTGCTGGGACCCACCAGCTACATTTTTGCACGCAAGGAAGTGCGTCCGGGCAAAAAAAAACGATTCGCCCCCTGACTGCTGGGACCCACCAGCTACATCTTCGTAGGCAAGGAAGTGCCTGACAGTCGGGACCCACCTGGTCGAAGCGTACGTGGCTTTTTCATTCTGGCCGCGAACGTGTACGTACATATATACTGGTGGATGTAGAGGCGCGCACGTGTCGTAGTAGAGGCACGTACGTGTCGTAGTAGAGGCGCGCACGTAGCATGTACACGTACGTACACCGGCCAGGGTGCAAGAAAGAAAATACGGCCACGTATGTGTACATACGGGCGGGGTCTCGAATGCCTACTCGCGCATACGTACGGCCAGGGCTCGTGTACATGGCTGGGTCGGAACGGAGAAACAGCGTCGTCGTCGTGTTCATGGGGAGGCAATGGAATGCGTCGTGTTCATGGGGAGGCAACGGAATGCGTCGTGTTCATCGGGAGGCAACAGAACGCGTGGGAGCCAACCGGCTGGGTCGGAACGGAATGCGTGGTCGTGTTCATCAGGAGGGCTTGGACGGAACAGGCGATGGAAACGAGGCCTGGCATACCGCACAACGGAGGAAACGGACCTCCTACGTTCGGAACGGGGTCATGTTGATCGGGAGGGGTCTGGCATACCGCAAAACGGAGGAAACGGACCACCTACGGTGGAAACGGGGGTCCTGTTGATCAGGAGGGGTGTGGCGTACCGCAAAACGGATGAAACGGACCTCCTACGGTCGAAACGGGGGTCCTGTTGATCGGGAGGGGTGTGGGGTACTGCAAAACGGACGAAACGGACCTCCTACGGTCGAAACGGGGGTCCTGTTGATCGGGAGGGGTGTGGCATACCGCAAAACGGGACTCCACGGGATACTGTTCATCTCCACCGTCGACCTCCTCCAGCCTCCACGGGCTACCGTCGACCTCCTCCAACCTCCACGGGCTCCTGTTCATCCAGCCTCCACCGCGTGCTACTCCACCGGCTACTGTTCAACCACCCCTCCACGGGCACCCCTCCATCGTCTACTATTCATCTAGCCCTCCACACCATGGGGTCCTGTTCAACCACCCCTCCACGGGCACCCCTCCACCGTCTACTGTTCATCCAGCCCTCCACCACACCACGGGGTCCTGTTCATCCAGAGGCAACGCCACCACTCACTATTCATCCAACCCCCCCCCCCCCACAACGCTCACTGTTCATCCAATCGATCGGCTTCAGTTAGCAGCAGTAGCGAAGGAATCGCTCGATCGAGTTCAGTTAACAGCCATCGATCGATCGCTCGGGTTCAGTAACGCGTAGCCTGCAGTGCAATCGCTCGGGTTCAGTTAGAGCCCAACGCCTCGCTCGGGTTCAGTTAGAGCCAACGCCTCGCACACACACGCGTACGTGTACGAGAGAAGGGCGCATCGCTCGGCCCCCGACCTCCCACCGTAACCGGGAACTCCCCGAAATTTTCCTCCCCCTCGCTTCTACCACGGTTTTTTCCGTCATGGATGGCCCAAAGAATGTCATGCAGCTGCGTCTCCGGCCTGCCCAGGACGAAAAGCCCATTTTCTGTCATGATTTTTTGGCATAGAAGTAGGAGCCCACCACATCTATAATGATACCGGGTTTTGTCACAATTATCGTCATAGAAGTGTCATATGTATGACAGAAAAAAATTCATTCGGCCCAAAATTTCACGGATGTGTCATTTGAATGTTGCAGACCCGTTGACTAAGCCTCTCTCACGAGCAAAACATGATCAGCACCAAGACTCCATGGGTGTTAGAATCATTACAATGTATTCTAGATTATTGACTCTAGTGCAAGTGGGAGACTGAAGGAAATATGCCCTAGAGGCAATAATAAAGTTGTTGTTTATATTTCCTTATATCATGATAAATATTTATTATTCATGCTAGAATTGTATTAACCGGAAACTTAGTACATGTGTGAATACATAGACAAACAGAGTGTCACTAGTATGCCTCTACTTGACTGGCCCGTTGATCAAAGATGGTTAAGTTTCCTAGCCATTGACATGAGTTGTAATTTGATGAACGGGATCACATCATCCGTTAGCTTAGCACTATGATCGTTTAGTTTATTGCTATTGCTTTCTTCATAACTTATATATGTTCCTATGACTATGAGATTATGCAACTCCCGAATACTGGAGGAACACTTAGTGTGCTATCAAACATCACAACGTAACTGGGTGATTATGAAGATGCTCTACAGGTGTCTCCGATGGTGTTTGTTGGGTTGGCATAGATCGAGATTAGGATTTGTCACTCCGTGTTTCGGAGAGGTATCTCTGGGCCCTCTCGGTAATGCACATCACTATAAGCCTTGCAAGCAATGTGACTAATGAGTTAGTCACGGGATGATGCATTACGGAACGAGTAAAGAGACTTGCCGGTAACGAGATTGAACTAGGTATTGAGATACCGACGATCGAATCTCGGGCAAGTAACATACCGATGACAAAGGGAACAACGTATGTTGTTATGCGGTTTGACCGATAAAGATCTTCGTAGAATGTGTAGGAACCAATATGAGCATCCATGTTCCGCTATTGGTTATTGACCGGAGATGAGTCTCGGTCATGTCTACATAGTTCTCGAACCCGTAGGGTCCGCACGCTTAACGTTCAATGACGATCGGTATTATGAGTTTATGTGTTTTGATGTAACAAAGATTGTTAGGAGTCCCGTATATGATCATGGACATGACGAGGAGTCTCGAAATGGTCGAGACATAAAGATTGATATATTGGAAGGCTATGATTGGACACCAGAAAGGCCATGATTGCAGTACGCCAGACCCATCCCGATCAACAGGATCCCGTTTCGAACGGGCCAGTCGAACACAAGGCCGTTTCCTCCGTTGTGCGGTACGCCAGGCCTCGTTTCCATCGGCTGTTCTATCCAAGCCGGTTGGCTCCCACACGTTCTGTTGCCTCCCGATGAACACGACGCATTCCGTTGCCTACTCATGAACACGACGACGACGCAGTTTCTCCGTTCCGACCCAGCCATGTACACGAGCCCTGGCCGTACGTACGCGCGAGTAGGCGTTTGAGACCCCGCCCGTATGTACGTACATGGCCGTATTTACTTTCTTGCACCCTGGCCGTTGTACGTACGTGTACAAGCTACAAGCGCGCCTCTACTACGACACATGCGCGCCTCTACATCGACCAGTATGTACATACACGTTCACGACCAGAATGACAACACTAGGTACGCTTCGACCAGGTGGGTCCCGACTGTCAGGCACTTCCTTGCGTGCGAAGATGTAGCTGGTGGGTCCCAGCAGTCACGGGGGCAAATCGTTTTTTTTCAGACGCACTTCCTTGCGTGCGAAGATGTAGCTGGTGGGTCCCAGCAGTCAGGGGGGAAACGTTTTTTTGTCGTGAAATACGGTTGCCCGTCCGGTGGGTCCCTGCTGTCAAGTGGAGGAATCATTATTTTTCGCGTAATAAGGAGGCACTTCCTTGCGGCCGCCGTGGACCCAGCTGTCAGCCTCTCCACGTACAGTACTCTTCCGATGGAAGTCGGTTGTTGGCCACATTGACCACGCCGCGCCGAGAGCACCAGGGCGGTGGACGACGACAGGCCTAGGAAGGGGACGACGCGGAGTCAGGGAAGAAGCGGCAGTGGAAGCCAGCGCGGAGAGGAGTACGAGGGTTCACTGGTTCGGCTGCGGTGTGAGGCTGCCGTCGCCGCAGGCACTACTACGGAAAACCTTATACACAGAACTTTAGCTGTAGCGCGTGTTAAAAAAGCACACTGGTGCTAAGTAGCAGTAGCGCACTGCTGTAAACGGCGCTACAGATACAATTGTAGCTGTAGCGCGCCTGAAGATAAAAGCGCTACTACTAAAATTCTCACGGCTTAGCCGATAGGCTACACATAGTAGTAGCAATCTACGTAGAACCGCGCTACCGCTACTTGCTTTGTAGCAGCACGTTTACGATGAAATGCGCTACTGCTAAAGGAAATAAAATTAAATGGAAAGCAAATAGAAAAGTAAATGAAAATGAAAGAAATAGAAAAAGGTGAAAGGAAAAAAATAAAATGTGAAGAAAAATAAATGAAAAAGGGGGAAACAAGAGACGGTAATAGCAGTAGTGCGTATCGAGGAAAACGATGTAGCTAGCTTAGCAGTACCGCCTTTCCGGGAACGCGCTACTGCTACTTCTGACTTAACCGCACGGTCATTCTTCCCCATGGCCACTTCCCCCAAATCAAACTCCTTTGCTGTCGTCGCCACCGTCGCCCGTCGGCCGCCGCGCGCTCTCCGGTCACTCTCCGCACACCCTCGACGCCGCCCCCAACCCCGGATTCGACGCCGCCCCCGACCCAACCTCGACGCCGCCCCGACCCCGACCTCGACGCCGCCCTCCGCCGCGCGCCCGAGCCCCGACCCTGACCTCGACGCCGCCTGTCCCTCTCTCGCCGCAGGCACCCGAGGTGAGCACGCCTGCTCCTCCCCCTCCCCTACCTCTGCCTAGATAGGGTTCTTCAAATTTTAGTTGCATCAAATTAGTTAGGGTTCATCTATGGGTGGAAATGAATCGGATACAGATGCGGCTTGGATGTTTTCTTAGATGATGAATAAACACTATTGTAATGCATAATAAAACGAGTAAAATTTGACCACTTATTTCACTTTTAATTAAGTTGGATAATTGGAATATCCGCTGCCACTTTCCACCCCTAGGTTCATCAAATTAGATGGTAATTAGGGCAGTAGTTCCTAGGTACTAATTAGTTAGTAAGAACTAGGTACTAATTAGGTACTAGTTAATTTTTATTTATAGTAAGTTTATTTTTAGTAAGAACTAGTTGAATTAATATAACTAGTTAGTAAGAACTTGTTGTTATTTTTTTAGTTAAAGCAATTTTTCCCGCATCGACGTCGACTATGCCTATCCCGCATCCTCGTCGTCGAGTCGGCGGAGGACACCTGCGTCACCAGATGCGCCATGTCCGAGACTGTGCTCCGCCGGGGTGGTACTGGGAGGCGCTACCTACCGGGGGGTGCAGGTTGGTGAGGAGCCAGCCTGTCGTTGACCCTAACCTTCTTTGGTGGCGGTCGCGTGGGCCAGTGATGGTCCAGAGGCTCGAGGACCCCGCGGAGGTGGTGCGTCACCGTGTCAGTGATGAGGACACGCACGTCCGTCGCTACTTGTTTGTGTTGGAGCACAGGTTCTCCAATACCTGGCAGGTTCTCCAGGGGTCTCACTAGAGCTATGATCATGTGATGGTTCCTTCTCTGTGGGTGTCCACCGCCCGCGCTGATACCCGTCGTGCGCTAGGGTTTTAGTTGTATTAGTGATGTTATATGTATGATACTATTCGGGATGTATTACTGATAATATTCGACGATGTACGGACACATGAGATGATTTACTTTTTCTTATTGAAGGCATGCTAATTTGAATACTTATTTATTTTACGATTTGGTTTTGCTTATTGAATGCTCATGTCAATATTTTAGGATATGTGCTTGCCCAAGTGGCCGGTCATGTTTGCAGGTTACACCTCTGAGTGGCTTATGTTTTGCCGGAGTGTTGATTCATTTCCGTTCTGGCAAAATTCAGGGGCTCGATATGTCCTATTTTAGTAGAGGTCATGCCGGATTTTTCCGTGAATTTTGGCATGACTTGTGCCAGAATATGTAGGAAATATCGAGTGCCCCGAATTTGTGTGTTGAGTATCCTGGTAGTTGTCTACGATTGATTTTCAATTAATGTTTCAACTATGAACATAGGAAATGTCTGACAACGAAAAGGATTTCGGTATTTGCAAATACTGTGAAGACGAGCGCGGCCTGTGCGACGGAATCTTCCTAGATGATGATAGGCGCTTCAGCATCAAGCTGGACGAGAACTTCAAAGTGGATAAAGTAAGTCACAACGACAAGTCTTTTTTCGTAATTAAGCATGACATCTGCTTCATTTTCTTCAACTTATAATTTAATTTTTTTACTATTCTACTAGCGTATCCCCTGCCATGCAAGAGTTTTTGTATTGGATAAGATAGGTTTCAGTCGTACTATGGAGGTAAAGAAAGTTTACTTGAAGACCGAGCATGGTTGTATTTTCCATGCAAAATATACAACGCAGACGACTACACCTATTTTGGATGCAAAACTTATGCATTTGAGCCTGATATGGTTATCACCTTTGATATTCATCCGGAAGATGATATTGAAGGTAATATCGACATTTGGGTCGATGTGCAGACGCCTCAAGTTATACCATTATGTGAGTTTCTCAACCATATTTATGTCTTTGATATTGTTTATTCAAAAATAGTTGACAACTAATTTCTATTGTCAGCTTATTTCCGTTCAAGCAAACATGTCCAGCGCTTGGTAGACATGACCTACTACTGTCCCGGGGCTGAACTAAACTGCGAGGAGATAAGTCATTATGTTTCATGGCTTGAGGATCTTCATACTGTCAACACAAATTTTCTTCCTGCACTTAGAAATGTTAGTACTGAAAACGGGCGACCAATAGTGTTCGTACTGAACTACGGTCACATCTATTTAGGAAAGATGGTAAGATTTTTACTATTTTTCCTCAGTGCATCTTTTGCATACATTATTTTTTAAGCTAAACTTCATTGCTAAGTATGTTACTATACTATGTTCTTCAACAGGGACTCCCGATGAATGTTGTGCCTCATGGGATCGAGACTAAAGGTACCATGAGTATTGTTAGCTTACGGCCAAGATATCCTACAATGCAGTTTAGTGCATTTAGGATTTCTAATAGCGAGGAATGCTTAATAGTGAAAGACTGGACCAAAACTGTGAAGGAGGACTGCATAGAAGTACTAGGGAGCAGCAATCAGAAGCGCGGCCCACGATTAGGAGACAGGTTCATCTGCATGCTCCAACTTGATGAAGGAGGAGTGCTACACATGTTTTATGTTATTTTACCTCAGAGAGAGCAGCAGGAGTGATTAGCTAGCTAGAAATGAGTTTGAAGATGATGATGTGCTACACTATGACTATGATAATTAAATAGCTAGTGTTGGTGGTAATGACTATGATGATTATTATTAGCTAGTGTTGGTGGTGATTAGATAGCTACCGCATCTAGTGTTGGTGGTGATTAGCTAGCTAGAATGAGTTTAAAGATGATGATGTGCTACACTATGACTATGGTGATTAAATAAATATTGTTGGTGGTAATGACTATGATGATGATTAAATAGCTTGTGCTGGCGGATTAGATTCAAGTGGAGGTAACATGTGGTGCACATCGAAAGTACTACTAGTCCAAACTAGATCAAGTTTGGATTAGTAGTATACTTTTGACATGCACCACATATTGCCTCCACTTGAACCTAATCCACCTTCATTTGACACACTGTTATGGACATAATGATATAAACCTCATAATTGGTATTGTACCAAAATTTGTATAACGGCGTATAAATACACTAAAAATGAAAAAATGAAAAAAAGAATACTAGTAGCGATGGATAGTAAACACGCTGCTACTAGCTAGATTAGCAGCAGCGCGGGAGAGAACAAGCGTTGCGGCTATGTGTCTTAGCAGTAGCGCGTGTCCCACGCGCTACTGCTAAGTAATAGCTGTAGCGCCTTATTAGTAGCGCGGCAGCCCGCGCTACTAGTGGGCATTAAACCCGCGCTACTACTAGGGTTTTCCCTACTAGTGAGGGCCTGGCCGGCAGTGGGAATAGTAGGGGGTTGTGAGGCCTCCGCGGCAGAACAGCCGGCCACAGGAGGCAGGAGCATGCGGCACGACCCGCGCTACTTTGGGCGGCTGGAGCAAGAAGACCAGAGGTTGAAGAAGCACTACGGCCGTTGGATGGACATCGTACAGTCATTGGAGCTCGAATCATTCATATTGAGTAAGTTGACAAAGCACTCTGTCCCCGTCAACTTAGCAGGCCCACAAGTCAGCCTGCCACCAAGGTGGGTCCCAACTAGCAGGGGGGTATTCATTTTTTGTGCGTAATAAGGAGGAACTTCCTGTGGGTCCGAGCTGACAGCGGGGGGAACGTTTTTTTCATGAAATACGGTGGCCCGTTCGGTGGGTCCTAGCAGTCAAGGGGGAAACATTTTTTCGCCAAATACGGTGGCTCGTCCGGTGGGTCCCTGCTGTCAGGTGGAGGAATAATTATTTTCTGCGTAATAAGGAGGCACTTCCATGCGGCTGCCGTGGACCCAGCTGTCAGCCTCTCCACGTACAGTACTCTTCCGATGGAAGTCGGTCATTGACCACATTGACCACGCCGCGCCGAGAGCGACACGGCGGTGGACGATGGCGAGGCCTAGGAAGGGGACGACGCGGAGCCGGGGAAGACGCGGCAGTGGAAGCACGCGCGGAGAGGAGTACGAGGGTTCACTGGTTCGCCTACGGTGTGAGGCTGCCGTCGCCGCAGAATAACAGGGGGTGTGGGTGAGTGGAGGAATGGCCTGGCCAACGGTGGGAGTAGTAGGGGCGGTGAGGCCTCCGCGGCAGCACAACCGGCCACGGGAGGCAGGAGCATGTGGCACGACCGGCGGTGCTTTGGGCGGCTGGAGCAAGAAGACCAGAGGTTGAAGAAGCACTACGGCTGTTGGATGGACATCGTACGATCCCTGCAGCTAGAATCGTTTATATTGACTAAGTTGACAAAGCCCTTGGTACGCGTCAACTTAGTAGGCCCACAGGTCAACCTCCGAAATGGTGCGCCCCAGATGTCAGGGGGAGGAATCATTTTTTGGGCGGCCGAAGCTAGAATATCCGAGATTGAAGAAGAAGCACGACATCCGTTGGATAGACATCCAATGACCACTGCTGCTAGAACCGTGTGTTGACTATAATAAGTTGACAAAGCCTTGCATACGCGTCAACTTCTTTTTTTTAGGGGACGCGTCAACTTAGTAGGCCCACAAGTGTGTGACAGAGAACTTATAGCCCATTTGCCATTTGTAAGAATATACAGCCCATTTTTGAATTCTAATGGAATTTACTACAGCCCATTTACAGTTTGTTAAAAGTACAACCCATTTTCTAGCTAGGACAACGATTAATAATTTCAACCAACCGTTCAAGACAGAATTCAATAAAATTTCCCACATTTTGATGGGATCCGAAATATATTTATCCCGAAATTTCTAGTCAGATTAAATATAAATTTGTATTACGTAAAAATCCAACGAAACATTGCGCGCGCAACAATAAAAATTAAGATTTTCAAAATCCATAAATAATATTTTATAAACTAATTTCGTGTTTGGTGCATTTTTTATAGTTACTGCCCAGTTTTTATAATTACATCCCATTTATTATTTTTTTAAAGCCCATTTTCTGTTTAGCCTAATGCATCCCTCCTATGAAAGATTTGCAGCCCAGCGGGGCAGAGAATAACAAGTTGACCTTGCCTGGGTATTCCTTAAAAAAAACTAATAGCTGGGCTAGCCATTTTCATCTTGAAAAAAATTAATATCTGGGCTAGATATCTATCCTGGGCTAGACAGGCCACATCCCGCCCAGTTAATACCCTGCTCTCCTCTGAACAACAACGACAACATGGCCAAGAAAAACTCTGCAGTGCTCACGCCTCAAAAATACAAATACTGCTCGAGCTGCTTGGTCCCAACTGTCGGCCGCACCTTGTGCAATTCTATCATTTATATTGACTACATAGGTTGACAATGGTGTGGGACCGTGATGTCAGGAAACCAGGAGGAAGCAAAAAAAATATAGTTGTACATAATAAGGACGCACTTGCGTACGTACGGCTATGGCCCTAGTGGGTCCCAACTGTCATCCAGTCAAAATAAAGTCATCTCCTGAATCCTCATGTTCATTGACCATGTTAACAATGCTCGGTGCCACGGCGAGCGCAACAACTCGAAGGATGACGGAGAGGGACTCGCGGGCCCTACGGATGGTCTGATACAGCGCCCGCTGCTTATTCAGGAAGCCAGGATCATCGGACACCTATGAGCACCTTCGAGAGACTGAGACGGCATGAAATGGTAAGGCCGCGCTTGGGAGCTCTGGTTTATTTCACACATGTATTAAGATACAAGTGTAATTTACTCGTCATTGGAAACAACGCGTAAAATACAGGCGTAATGAAACCAAGGGCCCGAGGTCTGTAAGTAAAACCGGCGGGTTACGCGTGTAATTTGAGAGACCAGTGTATATTTTACTAGTCGAAATCGACCAACCAAGTGCTTCGCCTGAGACCATCTGCTTTTATTGACAAGCGTCAGTTTTACAAGCAGTTTTGGTTGGAAAACGACGATCCAATCACGGCCTAAGATGATGAGTTTGTCGGAAGATCATATGGTTTCACGTATAACCTACCCGACTTGTCGTATAGGCTATGAATGAAACATAATACGATGAACTTCTTAAGCATGGAAACAACAGAAGAGCATGATCTTCTTAACAAGCAAATCACTGGCATTAGATCGACATGAAAAACAATACGAAGCATTATTCTCAAGAGGCACGGTGAATAGCTCATGATGCCGCATGCCACAACATTCCAAGCTCAACTTTGCAATCAAACACAAGGCCTGGCATTACATAGACAATATTCAGAACAAACTCTTAAAATATCTTACAAAAGTCAACATTCATGTGACTATGCATCTCAGCAAACTAAATATTTACTTTTGAACTGAAGACAGGAATAGGAAAAAACGATCGACGTTGCTCACAGCAAAGGGTGTCCCACTAAAAAATATCAAATGCATGTCTTCTGGCTAACATCAATGAGCAAAAATTGAAAAGGTTTTCCAATTCCAATATATTAAACTAATGTCAACTTTGACAAGCTTTTCCCATTCAAAATATGTAATGCCTATGATTGTGGAACGGGCAGGGTTTGTCATCAGTTTGTCATCTGATAGTCCGGTGGCTCAAGGTGACGACGAATGATTAGAGAACCATTCGATGTATTGTGCATCTTGAAGTATTATGGAGGACACAAACCATCTGAACAGTTTGTGCAGTTCCACTAATCAAGCTGAGCATCCCTATGGATTTTGTATTTATATGCTGCCACAAAACAAAGACACATCAGCACACACATGAATATTGGCCCTAGTGTCAACCCACCAATCGGTGGACTCACAAACTGAAAGCACGGTAAACAGATTACCGTACCCAGATGCCCCATCATTGTTGTGGAGGACACGGACCATCTGAACATTTTGTGCAGTTCCACTAAAATCAAGCTGAGCATTCCTATGGATTTCGTATTTATATGCTGCAAGAAAACAAAGACACATCAACACACACATGAATATTGGCCCAGGGTCAACCCACCAATCGGTGGACTCACAAACTGAAAGTACGGTAAACAGATTACCATACCCAGATGCCCCATCATTGTTGTGGAGGACACGAACCATCTGAACATTTTGTGCAGTTCCACTAAAATGAAGCTGAGCATCCCTGTGGATTTCGTATTTATATGCTGCCAGAAAACAAAGACACATCAGCACACACATGAATATTGGCCCCAGTGTCAACCCACCAATCGGTGGACTCACAAATGGAAAGTACGGTAAATAGATTACCATACCCAGATGCCCCATCATTGTTGCTTAGAGTGACATTGACAGACTTGGTGTCCTGTCCTGGCTTCTTGGTACTTGTTTGGGCACTTGTTTTCCTAGTGTTCCTCCGAACCACAAGTAAAGCAGCCATCTCTCTTTTTGTCTTTCTTCTTACCGTTCTTAATGGCTGATGCTGGCAGCACAATTCAAAAATATAGTCCAGTGGCTCAAGGTGACGACGAATGATTAGAGAACCATTCGATGTATTGTGCATGATGAAGTATTATGGAGGACACAAACCATCTGGACATTTTGTGCAGTTCCACTAAAATCAAGTTGAGCATCCCTGTGGATATCGTATTTATATGCTGCAAGAAAACAAAGACACAGCAGCACACACATGAATATTGGCCCTAGTGTCAACCCACCAATCGGTGGACTAACAAACTGAAAGTACGGTAAACAGATTACGATACCCAGATGCCCCATCATTGTTGCTTAGAATGACATTGACAGATTTGGAGTCCTGTCCTGGCTTCCTGTACTTGTTTGGGCACTTTTGGCCCAGTGCCCTCCACGTGTTGTAGAGTTTCCTATGCTCTCTGCAGACTATAGTCATGTCACCAGCGTCTACTAATACTCTGTAAAGCATCTCGATCATTCCTTGTGTAATGTAGCGCAAACAGTGACTGCTTCTTTCTGCAAAGTGGTAAGACCAACTGGACCCACTAATGCAGCAGTTTGCCTTAGACACATTGGCTCCTTCTGTGCAGTTCAACTAAAATCAAAGTCGGAATAAAACCGAGCTTTAATTTTGATATCCCTGTAAGCAACAATAGGTATAAGGGAAACAATTACTGAGAAATAATGGTTGATGACTGGTACTCCGAGAAGAAAAACATCTACTGATCTACCTTATCTTAATGGGAAACAAAGCAGGAGAGTAGCAATTGTCAATCAGTGTGATTCATTCATATTAACTGAGAAATTATCTTAACAATGCCTTGTTTCAACATGTATAAAGAACGACAAAGCAGAAAAGTATCATTCCTAAAACAATGCGACTGGTTCATTTTAACAGAGACATTATCTTAACAATACCTTGGTTAAACATGTAGAAAGAACTACAAAGCAGGATAGTACCATTTGTAAGACACTGTAACTGATATATAATAAGAGAGACATTATCTGAACAATACATTTCTTAAACATGTACTCTGGCCAATCCCTAACAGAAATGGTACTCCCGCCGATCCCTAACAATTGTTGCAGTTTTGAACTAAGATTCAGTAGTTAATTCTGAGGAAAGTAGGTACTGACCTTTCAAGACCAAGATTTGAAACAAGTCTCGAGGAAGATCT
This sequence comes from Triticum aestivum, assembly GCF_018294505.1. Classification (NCBI taxonomy): domain Eukaryota; kingdom Viridiplantae; phylum Streptophyta; class Magnoliopsida; order Poales; family Poaceae; genus Triticum; species Triticum aestivum. The sequence goes on from NC_057814.1 coordinate 89,263,914, forward strand.
AAAAGAGATCTCAACACATATATGGAAATCCGGTCTCACTTTGTGCAGTTCCAACAAAATTAAGCGAAGCAAAATGTCGCAATAGCAACAAGTTGAATAGATATCCCTGTTTAACAGAGGCAAAAAAGGAATCAATTAGTGGCCAATAAAGGAGGATGAAACATGCGGCCACAAAAATGGTAATCCCGCCAATCCCTAACAAGTGTTGCAGTTTTAAATAAGATTCAGTAGTTAATTCTAAGAGTGGCATTGCTTAATTTTACCAGCGGCATTATATTAACAAAAAGCATAAACAGTTCCAGGGGAGAGTGGGCGCAACAACAACATGTGCTTCCATCTACTTATAAAGGGGGTGATGCAGAGTTTGTTGTAACAAAGCAACAAGCATAATGTCTGGGTTGGTCCCATTTTTGTTCACTACTTAATGGGAAAAGACAGCAATACAATAGCTTCAATTCAACATTTATTTAAAACAGTACCAATACAAGTAGCACAGCATCTCAAAACACACTGCACGATCATGTGGATGAAGGCAAGTACAACCCTGTCATGACGCACACAAGATCACAGGAAATCCAATCTCGTTTTGTGTAGTTGCACTGAAATCAAGTAAAGTCGCTGGTGTGACATTTGAGTTTGCTATAGCAACAAGTTGAATAGACACTACTGGAATCAGCTTCTTTGCCGTCCGCCATGGCGGACGACAAAGGCTTAGACCACGGATGGCAAACTGTCTGGATGAACACGTGCCAGCAAAGGCCTTCTTTGCCGTCCGCTTCCCAGAAACAGACGGCAAAGGATTATGTCATCCGCCGTTCGAGGCCAGCAGACGGCAAAGACAGTGGACGTCAGTGCGGTGGCGTGAGAGCCGTTAGGGGGTTAATGGCGCTCTTTGCCGTCTGCCAGCGGACGGCAAAGAGTCAAAGCTCTATGCCGTCCGCTGACGGACGGCACAGAGCTCAGCTAGGCAGCACTGGGAAGCTGCCACGTGTCCATCTATGCCGTCCGCCAGCAGACGGCAAAGAGGTTTGAATCTTTGCCGTCTGCTGGCAGACGGCATAGCTGGTCACTTTGCCGTCCGCCAGCAGACGGCAAAATGACCAAATAGGCAGCCAGTGTTCCCAGTTTGCACAGGTGACTGCCACGTGTCCTCTTTGTCGTCTGCTATCGGACGGCAAAGAGGCTATATATCCCCTGTTTTTATTTAAATCCCATTAATTAGACATGGTTTCAAACACATATATACATGCATACATATCCAACATATGAAACAGCATGTCCAACAACATATTTCATCAAATCCAACAACATAGGTCAACAAAGTCCAACATATCCATACATACATAACCAGAAACAAGTTTCCAACAACATATCCAAACAAGTTTTCATAAACAACAAGGAAGCACCAAAAGAATAGTACACTCCATGAATCCAAGCTTCCTCATGTAAAGGAAATCTGCAACTTGGGAAAGATGAAAGTTAGAAGAAGAAGAAGAAGAAGAAGACTAGTTAGAAGAAGAAGAAGAAGATTTTTTTTCTTCTCTTTCTTTTTCTCCTCTCCTCTTCTTCATCTTCTTCTTCTAACTAAGGTAGGTAAAAATGTCATTTTATTGATAAGCTAGCTAAAAATGCTAAGTGTAGGTCATTTTAGAGCTAAGCTAGGTAAATAGGTCATTTTGGAGCTTAGTAAGGTTATTATGTCATTTTCGAAGAAAATAAGCTAAGTCTATATCATTTTGGAGCTAACAAAGATTATCATGCCATTTTTACCTAAGTATGCTAAGTATGTCATAAATGAACTGAATAAGCTAAGTATAGCTCATTTTTTATCTAACTTAGGTAATTATGCCATTTAGGAGGAAAATAAGCTAAGTATCCATTTGTAAAGCAAAACACTAGAGAACCCTCATCACAACAAATGTGATGAAGATTGCAACTAAGGTAACAATTGATCCAACGGCATAATGATACCAAGCCTCATTATCAATGGCATATTTTCTAATCTTCTTAAGGTTCAGGCGCATTGCATCCATCTTCAAGCGCATTGCATTCATCTTCATCTTGTGATCATCGATGACATCGGCAACATACAACTCCAATGTCATCTTCTCTTCTTCAATTGTTTTAATTTTTTCTTTCAAATACTCATTTTCTTTTTCAACTAAATTTAACTTCTCGACAAGAGGTTCCATTTCAAATTCCGGTTCACATACCTCCTAGATTAAAATATCTCTATGTCAACTTGATGGCCATAATTGTCATAAATGTGAAATGCAACAAATAGTTATGAATGAGAATTTACCACATCCGAATCATAAAGCGGGCGAGGGCCGACCGGGACGGACATCAAGACCATGGCACTATGTATAAGAAACAATCATACAAAGTAAGAAAAATATAAATACCAACTATATAAATCATACAAATAACTATATAAATCAAGTACAATGTAAAAATTTGAATACCTAATAATCACTATCGGTAATGACGTGCTCATCATCATCATTAATAAAAGTGTCATCATCATCACTATCGGTAATGATGTGCTCATCATCATCATTAATAAATGCATCATCATGTGGAAGGCCACCTTTACATAAAAATTTGAATACCTAATAATCACTATCGGTAATGATGTGCTCATCATCATCATTAATAAAAGCATCATCATCATCACTATCGGTAATGACGTGCTCATCATCATCATTAATAAATGCATCATCATGTGGAAGGCCACCTTTACGTAATCGTTCAAGCATTGACAGGCCATCTACAGCAGTAACCTCTTCTTCTTCCGGCTCTTCTTGTTCCGACTCAGGGGTGAAGTCGGATTCACTATCGTTGTCTACTTCAATGTTCTAGGGTGGAGTAGAGCGGTTCTTGAAATGTTTTTTGGAAAGACGTGTTTCTTGGAAGAATTCTCCTTCGTCATATGTGTCTTGGTTAATGTGAGGTTCATAATCCTTTTCATTGGGGGAGGTGGTCTAACACGTGGCGCCACTTCATAAACAACGTCCCAACCACTGAGATTTGGATCACTTTGAGAGGCCCACGGTAGATAGAAAACTTGGGTTGCCTGTTGAGCCGTAATATAGACATCGGGAACATCCAAATGGGTGCTTTGTTTCATTTCGACTAGCCCTATATGTTCATGAGTCCTTCTAGTCTCCCTCGGCTGGAACCAATAACATCTGAAGACTACGACGTTTGGTGGGTTTTCACCATAGAATTCAAGTTCATAAATTGCTTCAACTCTTCCATAATACTCGATACCTCCGTCGCCGATAGCAGAGACACAACAATTTGTAGAATTTCGGTCGGCCATAGATAGCTCTTTTCCATAGGTACGAAAGCGATACCCGTATGTCGTATTTGTCAAATGAACGGACCTTATAGTCAAAACCATTAGCTACTTGTCTTAATTCGGCATCCATAATCTCTGAATTAGCCTACAAGTTTAATACAAAAGGATTGTTGCATTAGTCGCAAATTAGCCAAAGAAATGAAAGGGTCAAATGGAAATTACCTTTTTTTAACCAAGAGATGAAACCGGGATATTCGGCTCCTTGTTTTGCCAGAAGCTCATACTCTTCGACGGAATCCTTTCGTATCACCGCTCCATACGAGAATATGGCAACGTATCGACTGCATCAAATATCCAGGAATAAGAGAAGTTCAAAGGAATTAGAGAAGTTGTGAAACAATGTACCGAGATCTTACTCGATGTACGGCCGCACTGTTGTTAGGTTGTTGAAAAGATACAGCGAAATGGTCCGCCATTCTTCAACATCCAACCTTACTGGTTTCCAACCACTGCCTGGTGCGAGATTCCCTTTGAATAGGCTGAGGTTGGATTGACCCTTTTGAGGTTTGTCAGCATTGTACTGAGGCTTTGGATTACGCAAATGACGTTTTTTGGCTTCGTAGTGTGCTGTCACGAAGTTTGCAGCCTCCTCAGTGATGAATGCCTCGGCCATCGATGCTTCTATTCTACGTTTATTTTTACATTTTTCTCGAAGCGACTTCTGCATCCTCTCAGTTTAGTAGCACCAACGATTTTGCACGGGCCCCCCCAATCGTGCCTCGGTCGGGAGATGCAAAATCAAGTGTTGCTTTGGATTAAAGAAGCTTGGCGGAAAGATCATCTCTAACTTGCAGATCAACTCCGGCGCCAACAGTTCCATTTCTTCTAGGAGGCCAGGCGATAGTTCTTTCGCACAAAGAACACGGAAGAAATAGCTTAGCTCTGCCAGTACTAGCCATTCATCCTCAGGGATGAAGCCACGCAACATCACTGGCATTATCCACTCAATCCGTATGTGCCAATCATGACTTTTTAGACCAAATATTTTCAATTTTTCAAGACTCGCTCCCCTCTTTAGATTTGCTGCATACCCATCGGGGAACATCAACTGCATTTTCACCCACAAAATAATTTCCTTCATAGCTAGCCTTCCAAGATTGAACCATGCCTTTCGCTTCGTCCAGTTCCCCTTTCCTTTCGGTTCTTTCATGTTCTGTAACGGTCTATCACATTGCTCCTCTTGATCGACTCTAGCCTTAGTATTATCCTTTGATTTCCCCTCTATGCCGAACAATGTACCAAAAATGGCTTCGGCGATATTCTTTTCAGTGTGCATCACGTCGATGTTGTGTGGGCAAAGGAGGTCTTTGAAGTAAGGCAGATCCCATAAGCATGTCTTGTGAGTCCAAGCGTGTTTCTTATTATACCCCTTAAAATACCCTGGACGCTCTGGATCTGGCTCGAGAGCGTTTAACTGATCTAGGATCTGTTGGCCTGTCAACGCAGGTGGTGTAGAGTGTTTGACAACTCTACCTTTGATGAAATTCTTCTTGTCTTTCCTGAACTTATGGCCAGGATGTAGAAATGGTCTATGCAAGTCGAAGCAACTATACTTGTGCCCTGTCGTCAGGCAACGAAACTCAAGAGCTCCCTTGCATGTGGGGCATAGGAACCTTCCATGCACACACCAGCCAACGAATAGCGCATACGTCGGCAAGTCATGCGTCGAGTACATGTACCAGGCATGCATTATGAAGTTCTCTTTGCTAAAGGCGACGTATGTCTTGAACCCATTATCCCAAGCTTCTTGCAGTCCGTCCTTAAGCGGCTGCATGTACACATTCATATTCTTCCCCGGATAGTTGGGACCTAGAATTATCAACGTCAGGAAAATGTTCTTTCTTCGCATAATCTGCCCGGGGGGGGATTGAGTGGAATGACAAACACGGGCCAACAGTTGTATGGGGTTGCCATCTAACCAAACACACTGAACCCATCTGTGCTGACGGCGACTCGAGGATGCCTTGGATCTGCCTCTTTTTCCTTATGTAATGCATCAAAGCGCTGCCACGCTTCACCATCCGATGTGTGCACCATCATCACATTCCCATCTGCAGCTAGTTCGGTTATTTTGCCCATTTTGTGCCATGTCATCTGTCTGGCCATCTCTTCGACCATGAAAAGATGTTGAAGTCTTGGTACGATTGGCATATACTGAAGAACATTAACTGGTATTTTGGGGTGCATCTTCTCACCCATACCGTTGTCTACCACAACATACCTGGAAGAATTGCAAATGGGACAATAGTTCAAGTCCTCATACTGAAGCCTAAATAAGACACATCCTTTCTCACAGGCATGTATCTTCTCATAGGGCATCTTAAGAGCACAGAGGATTTTGTCTGGCTGGTACAGGTTTGGAGGTAGCACATGGCCTTTGGGTAGAAATCATCCGAATACTGTCATCATCGCGTCGTAGCATTCTCTGCCCAAGTTGAATTAGCCTTCAAAGCCATTATTTGTGAGATGGCATCCAGCTGACAAAGCTCAGTGTGCTCGTGGAGAGGACATTTTGAGGACTCCAACATTTCAGTGAAGGCCTTTGCAGATTCCTCCATCTCCTCGTCCGAGTCCCGAGCATCGTCAAAGTCTTGCACCATGTCTGCGGTCCCGGTACCATGCTCGTCGGTGCGACGACGAACCACCTCGGCTCTGGCACGTTGGGCAGACTCACCATGTAATGTCCAGACCGTGTAACCAGGCGTAAAACCAAACTTCTGTAGGTCTTTACTCATTTCAAGCTCGTCCCTCTTTTTATAGTTGTCGCAACGGGCACAAGGGCACCAGCTTAATTCCTGGCCATTTGCAAATGCGGCTCTAACAAACCCCTTGGTTTTTGTTAACCATTCCTCAGTCCAACTTTCTGACTAGTGTAACTGGTGTACATCCCTGCACGATCACTCATATTGACTTCCTACTGGACACACAAGAAATATAAACATAATTAAGCAAACCATATCCATCAGTTAATGGAGTTTGTCAGTTTTATTACGTCCATGCAACCAACATGCTAATAGGTAAAGATAGGTCCTAATCCCACCCGAGTATGTGTAGATTGGGTTCGTTTTCCCATGCTTTGCTCCGGATCCGACGCAAAATTTTGGCAGCACCTCCCCGTTGTTCTCCTGATACATGTCTCGGCAATAAGCAGAGAGGATGTGTACCCAGAGAACAACAGAGAGGCACTGACGAAATTCTGCATCGGATCCGGAGCAGAGCATATGGGAAAACGAGCCCAATCTACACATACTCGGGCTGTGCATGGATAACGTTGGACAATTTGAAAGAATCACGATTATAAATATGCAAATGCATGCATATTTATAGATGTAATCCTTTCGAACGGGAGACGCATAGTGGTTACACATACTGATGATTGACACCTATAGCTAGCAAGTTTCAACGAGAGATGTCATTTGTTCTCACCAACGAACGCAGGGGCGGAGCTCGTCGAACACTAGACCCTCGCAGCGATGAAATAACTGCACATTTAAATCCAAAGATGAGTAACATAGCAATTTTGTTTCTTCAGTCGACCTAACTAAATATTGACAACAGGACGAGCGGGTTAGGGGGTCCTTGGCGTCGATGGAACCCAAAATAGCAAGTATCATCGGTGCGAGATACATGTGGCGCTCGGCGTTGAAGACTAGATCCACATTCCACAAGTGAAGTCGGCGCCCGGCGTCCCGCAACAATAGTTCTGGTGGCCGATGACGGTCGAACACCAACGCGAATTTGTCTGGCAGCCTCTGCGATGAGGACTAAAGCCAAGTTTTGAAATTTCAAACAACCAAACCGACTTGAGTCAGTTTGGGTGTTTCAAGTTTCAACACTTGCCTTTTAATCGTCATCGCAGAGGCTGCCAGACAAATTCGTGATGGTGTTCGACCGCCATCGACGCCGAGAACAGTTGCTTTGGGACGCCGGACGTCGGCATCACTTGTGGGACATGGATGTAGTGTTCGACACCGACGGCCACATGTATCTCGCACCGACGATACTTGCTATTTAGGGTTCCATCGACACCGAGGAACCCCCTAATTAACCCGCTCATCCACGGGCGCCCCCTTTTCCTACTTCTTTTTTTATCTTGAACTTCTACTTCTTTTTTTCATCATCTTCTTCTTCTACTACTCCTTATTGTTCTTTTTTCTTCTTCTTCTTCTTCCTCTTCTTCTTTTTCTTTTTCTTTCATTTTTCTTGATTATTCTTAAAAACAGAAGAAAAAAACCTAAACAAAACTATAAACTAAATGTAACCTAAAATAAACTAAATTAACCTAAACTAACCTAAATAACCTAAACTAACCTAAACTAAACTAACCTAATTAACCTAAACTAAACAAACATAAACTAAATCTGAAAAAACAGAAGAAAAAAAACTCACCACGATGAGTGGCAGGGCGGCGGCGGGGCGGGGCCAGGCGGTGCGGTGCGGCCGGGCGGCGGCGGCTCGGGACGGGGGCGTGGCGGTGTGGGGCGGTCGGCGACTCGGGACGAGGGCGGCGTGGCCGGGCAGGCGGGGCGGCGCGGGCGACGGCGACGGCTTGGCTGGGCGGGGCGGCGGCGGCTCAGGCACGGGGCAAGGGCGGGGTGGCGCGGGCGGCGGCGGCCCGCGACGGGAGTGGCGAGGGGCGGCGGCGGCTCAGGCACGGGGCCGGGGCGGGGCGGTGCGGGGTGGTCGGCAACGGGGGTGGCCGGCGACGAGGGTGGCGCGTGGCGGCCGGCGACGGGGGTGGCGGCACGGGTTAGGGGTGGCGGCAGGGGTGAGGGGTGGCGGCGGCTCGGGTAGGGGACGGACAGATCAGAGAGGGGGGGCACGGGCGCGGCCCCTTTTCTGCTAGCTAGTAGGTCACATCTCTTTGTCGTCTGCTAGCGGACGGCAAAGAGCGTACCTAGTGGGGTGGGGCCGGGGGGAAACGGACGACCTAACGGCCATTTTCTTTGCCGTCCGCTGGCTGACGGCAAAGAACTTTTGCCATCCGCCAGCAGAGGGCAAAGAAAATGGCCGTTAGGTCGTCCCCGTAAGCCCACCACCCATCCTCTTTGCCGTCAGCTAGCGGACGGCAAAGATATGTTGATGCCAAAGCCTTCCGTTGCCGTCCGTTTTCCGCTGGCTGATGGCAAAGCCTTTCTTTGTCGTCCGCTAGCTGACGGCAAAGAGTCAGCAGACGGCAAATCTGCTGATTCCAGTAGTGAGATATCCATGATTTAACAGAGGCAAAAAAGGAAACAATTACTGCCAATAAAGGAGGATGAAACATGCGGCCACAAAAAGAAGCATCTACCTTATCTTGATGGAAAACAAAGTATAGGACAGTAGCATTTCTAAAACGGTTGCATTGATTCATATTAACAGAGAAATTCTCTTAAAATAGTTCAGTAGTTAATTCTGAGAGTGGCATTGCTTAATTTTACCATCATCATTAGATTAAGAAAAAGCATAAACAGTTCCAGGGCGAGTGGGCGCAACAACACCATGTGCTTCCATCTACTTATAAAGGGGGTGATGCAGAGTTTGTTGTAACAAAGTAACAAGCATCATGTCTGGGTTGGTACAATTTTTGTTCACTACTTAATGGGAAAAGAGAGCAATACAATAGCTTCAATTCAACATTTATTTAAAACATTACCAATACAAGTAGCACAACATCTCAAAACACACTGCACGATCATGTGGATGGGACATGGGACATGCCAGCACCATGTGCGTCCACACGTATAAATGGGTGATGCAGAGTATGTAGCCAAGCAGCATATCTGCGTTGGTCCCATCTTTGTTCTCTTTGAAACTTTTTCCTATGTGAGGGCAGCAAATCTAGTCCTGCACAAACTACCCGACCCCTCAGTTTCTTTCCCTTTTCAACAAAGGGTTCGGTTCCTTACAGATGTGTGTACTGGGTTACCCCCTTTTCCCTTTTCGACCAACAAAGCGGCTGGATAGCTAGTCTATACTACTTTCCCTCCCTCCTTTCCCCTTTGAACCACACCCTAGATTCATGCTCCACCCCACAGCACCCTTCTTTCCTCTTTGAACCAAGACCTAGATTCGACTACAGAATCAAAAAAGATCCGCATGCAGCTAGACCAATGACGGTTTCAAAGAAACTTATACCTTAGGGTCGTCGGGATGTGGCAAGGCGTGCGGCGGGAGGTCGGATCTGCCCACACTACGTATGGCAGTGAGGAAGAAGGGGTCGGTGGCCCTCCCGCACAGGCGCTGGGTGAAAGAGAAAAGCGCAGCCAACAGTGGATTGCCTCCCTCGCCAAAGGCGATAGCGTGAACGCTGCACCTCCTCCCCTTCCCGGTGACGCAGTCTTGTTTAGATCTGGTGAAGAGGGTGAGAGACTGTGCATATAGCAAACCCTAGCAAAGGAACGCTAAGCCTCCAGCGTGTATATATATATGTAGTGCGGCGAGAGTGTGGAGAGTGCAAACCCTAGAGAACAAGCGCTGAGGCTCCAGCTTATATATATATGTAGTACGGACTGAGCTCCGGTGCCTTAACTACACCTGCTTTTGGCTGTATGACAGGTGGGCCAGCCACATTTTGGGCCCACCTGTCATAAACCCAAAGGCAGGTGCACTAAATTCAATGAAGCTACGTCCATATAGTACTTGTTTATACGACTAATATATAGTGGAGTGGTTTTCTTATTCTCTCCATAACAATCATTTTAAATTGTGTAAGTACGAAACGAAACTCTTTATTTAACGTACCAGTGAAGAAAACTACTACTCCCTCTGTTCCTAAATATTTGTCTTTCTAGAGATTTCAACAAATGACTACATACGGAGCAAAATGAGTGAATCTACACTGTAAAAAATGTCTATATACATCCATATGTGGTAGTCCATTTAAAACCACTTGAAAGACAAATATTTAGGAACGGAGGGAGTACTTCTGATGAACTAACGATCCACGCATCCTGGTCGCACTTCGTGTCCTTCACGTGCGGTACACTACCCTCCCTTAAGTGAACAACCACACATGCGCCAAATTATCTGAAAGGTGTGAGAGTGTGTACAAATAAAGAATTTTAATTTCAATTATCGGAAAGGTTTGAGAGTATGTACAGTTTGCCCTCTCTAATAATTATGGTTTGTTGTGTTCAGGCTAAACTTGGTCAAACTTTACAAAGTTTGACCTCAGTCAAATCTAATATGCGGAGTAATAAAAATGGAGGGCTACTACGTCCATCCAGGTTTTTAGTCCACACCATTTTTTTAATCAAAGTTAATAGCTGGACAAATAAAATTCTACAGGAGCTGGAGACAAATTTGTGAGAAGGCTTAGAAATCAATACAAAACTTATGCTCTTAGTACCAACGTCGATCCTTCTTCGAGGAAACATTTGGTTCATAGGCAATTGTGTCATAAAATTGCACCAACGTGAAAGACGACTGCGTCTCCAACGCAACCAAGGTGAACTGACGAAGGATATCATATTTGTGGGTAACAAGCAAAGAGTACTGATGGAAGACAGCTTGTTTTTCATTGAAAATCGATCAGCTTCACCAGCCGACGCAACCATGAGGCGCAACCATGAGCATCGATAGGTCATCGTGGTGATGCATCATCCATTTGGCATCAAGTTTGGGTGAGGCACCTATGAAGTTCGACAAATCCTCACTGTGGTCTGTTTCTTCTCAGTAATCAAGCTTGAGGAAGGAAGAACCACGTGGCAGAGGACAGTGAGGCGGAACAACAATGGCCATCCAATTTTGTGCAGTTCCACTAAAATTAAGGAAGACATGCCCATGTATGGAGATACGCATCGTTGTTTCCAAAAATATAAAAAAGGGATATAGTGTTGTTACTTTGTTTTACAAGATTAACAACGACAGCTCAATTGTCAATAAGAATTATGAAAAGTACACCAACAAACAGAAGCATCATGATTATCTTGATGGGAACTAAACCAGGATACCCGAGAAAAAAAGCATTTCTTCATTTAACTGGTGATAGTATTAGATTAGCAGCAGCAATAGGAGCATATGGACAATGACCGCACAACCACCATGTACTTTTTGTCGAAACAACATGTATACCTCCACCGAGACATAAATCAGGACAACTTTTCGAGTGGCATTTCCTCTATAATAGTAGGTGATGTTGGACCAGCCGACGAACCCTAGCTACTATACATGGGGAGCTGGGGAGTAGTCGCATAGAAGAAAACCCGCATGCAGCAACCTGGGGAGCTAGACCAGTACAAGAAGTTATACCTCAGGTGGGCGAGATGTCGCTTAGGCAGGCGGGCGGGATCTTCCCACACGACGGCAGCGAACAACGGCGCGGAGGACCTTCGTCCGCGCCAGCGCCGACTCCGAGAGTATGCTGCGCATCAGCTTCCTCCATCGCCGACGGCGACAATGTCAACACTGCACCTCCTCACCTCCCGCAGCGGATGGGATTCGGCCGGATCTGTGGCCACCGGTGAGGAGACAGATAGTGTGGGCACTGTCATCTTGTTTTGATATGGAGAGGGTGAGAGAGCGAGACGCGAGAAACTCTATCAAACAAGAGGCTATAATGGAGTAAAAAAAATCTCTCCATAGCAGTGGTTTTAAATAGAATACGCGCGTTCCCGGAAAAAAGAAACAAAAACTGGCGGACAATTTTTTAACGTACCAAGAAAGAAAACTCGATCAAAAACACGCCCCCGCTTCCAGGTCGCGAGAGTCGTCGCGCGCACACACATAGACATAGACATGCATATCCGTGTTTACGTAAAATTCCATTTCCATCTCCATCTCCAATCATATTTGTCCAACTGGCACATTATTTACGTTGTTAATTATAGATGCGGCAATATTAACATACAACATCTCTTGTTTGCGGGCGTCCGGACAGCTACCACAGTCGCTCCTGACCAACCCGAACCCTCTTCATCACCCACGCGTGCTTCCCGCCCTAAACGGTCAGTGCCACATTCATGCCCGGCCAGAGCGAACGCGACCTCTCACTGGCGCCGGCATTGAAGCGTTGCGTCGGCCGAGAGAGCGTCGCCTGGGCCGCTTCCTGGTGCACGCGACTGCTCCGCGTTCAAAGGTCACAATAGCCGTCCACAACATGCATGTAAAAAGTTCTTGGGAGTCCGTGCTACAGCTAGCTGTCCTCCCCCAACTCGTCAATCTCTTCTAGTAGTACTAGTACTCCATGGCGCGATCCATCGACAAGCAGGCGGGAAAGTTATTGTATACTCGGTTTGCGGTGAGTGGCATGCCGAGCGACCGCGTGGGGTCGAGCCGTGGAGGAGGGTGAGATACGAACGCGACAGACGTGATTTAAACGTTGGTTTTGCTCGATGGCGCGATCCAACGAAACGAAACGTTGGTTTCTCTCTGTTTCCATTTTTTCTCCGGAAAAACGGAAACTTTCCACTCCATTTTCATTCATACTCCAAGGTTGCCCCGTTACAACATTCCATCAAATACAAAGGAAAACTAACATGCATGCTGATGCATCTCAATGATTCACAGATCATAGCCAATATTTACTTCACAACTAAAGACAAAAGTTGTGAGAGCGTGTCCGAAAGAAAAACTATTGATGGGGTCACTACGACTTAAACCCTAAACCCTAAACAGGATTTAATTTCCTGGCCAGGTAGAACCTATCGAAGGAAAGACGGCTGGCACCCTCGGATCATACGATGCTTTTGTGCAGTTCCACTAAAATCAAGCTGAGCATCCCTGATGGCAAAGATATTGAAGAAGTGTGATTAGAATAATAGTACTGGCACTAGTTCATGAGACATAAACTCATCACAAGTAGAAGCCGGTAGAAGTAGAGAAAGATCAACATGGAGATGGAGCTACGTGGGGAGCTGCGGCAGTGGAGCAAGCCGGCTCCAAAAGGAAGATGGACTACCTGGGACGTCGGGCTGTAGCTACAAGGGCGGTTGGGACGCGGCATCGGCCCATACCGCAGTGACCCCCGATTGGGACGCACCGACTGTGGATTTTCTCCCTCGCCGATGTCGACCGTGTCTATGCAGAACATTGTTCCCTTCCCCCGGCTGCGGGATCAGGCGGGATATGTGACCAGCGGTGTGGCCACCATCGTTCTATGCTTGTGAAGAGAGCAACGCAAGCAAGCAGGCTTGTAGCTTAGGCTCCTGCTAGTGTATATATAGTGGTTTTCTTTTTCTCTCAATATCAACCATTTTATATTGCGTACGTGTCATTGAAGAGTGAAATGATGGTTGTTTCTTCCGACTAACTTACTGTGTGATTTGACTACTCCTTTAGTGGCCCCTACACGTACTCCCCCTACGTGTATGCAACAGTCACACGTACACTAGTACTATTATTGTTCGACTTCCCGAAGAGGCGAACAGCCAAGCGCAAAGTTTACTAGTACTAGTGCTACTACTATAGTCTATAGAGGTATGTACTATACTAGTACTAGGAACCAGATGGAGGAGCGTCTGCACTCTTATTATATTTTCAAAATGTGATAAAGCAATCTTCAACACATTTGGTTCTCTTCGAGGGTTCTCACATGTGATAATGGAAGTTGATTGCATGGACACTCGCCACAATTCTCGCTTAATTCTGGATCATATCCTGTTACAAATAGGAGCACTCGGTAATATTTCCTCTTTGTTCTTATTCAGCATGTAAACAGGTCAGCAAACCTTGCGTCGCATCTTTGTGCCAACCGTGCTTGCTGCACTTTGAATGTGGCCGAGAGCTGGCTTGATGAAACACCTCGCTTCCTACTTCTTTTTTTGCGGGGTACCTCACTTCCTAGTGACCAGTATCTTGGCTGATCGTCCTAAGAATGCTTATATATGAATAAAGCACTCTCATTTACCCGCAAAAAAGATTAAGCCATCTTAACCGGAAAGGAGGGAGTATGGACTAGCACTACTTTTTGGTGTGTCCCGTCAACTCGCAGAACGAGGAGAAGCTTGCAGGACAAGGTGAAGCTCGCTTACACCTTTTGACTAATGCAACCTACCCTCGCCCAGGCGGTGGACATGCCTCAGTTCATTCGGTGTCAGGTTGCCAGAGGCATACACTGTAGTATCGAACATGCGGAGTACCATCATTGTTCGACTTCACGAAGAGGCAAAGAGCCAAGCACAAGGTTTAGTAGTACGAGTAGTACTACTACTAGAACCGCATGGTGGAGCGTCTGTACTCTTTTTTTTAATCTCTGATAAAGTACACATTTATTCCGGAGAAGGGCGGAAAACGGCAGCCCAACATGTAATGATGATATCGATCAACCATGCTCGAATATATCTTGGCCTCCGTGCGAGCCCGTCTATGTGTTCTCGCTCCTCATCTCTCTCAAGGGACGGCGGGTTGGCCATTTTGCCGTCAATTGAGATCGGTTTGCTCACACTCCGGTCCCACATGTCAGTGATATGCCAAGAGCAGGTGCGTTGATTGACTGACCATACACGTACATGGTTTTGCACCTTCATACTACTCCTCCCTCCGTCACAGTTTACAGGGCGCGCTTCATTATGATGCATTTCTCGCAATGCATTTCCACCACCAGAGAGACTTTAGACGCGTTTGGTTTAATGCTCAATTAATTAGGGCGTGGTAACCGCAATCAAGTCCACAATTTTCTCTCGATGTACTACAGAGTGGAGTAAGTGCATGCATGTGTGTACCCGGGGTGGAAGCACTGCATGCATGTGTGTACGAAATGTTCCTCTAGTAATAGACGTCGTGCTATAACTACCAATGCTATTTTTCAGGCCGATCGCTAGTCGCCTTGGTCCCAAAGATATTTTCTTTTTCTGAAGCGCGCTCTATAAACAGTGATGGATGGAGTAGTATGAGCGGATTCAAAGAAGAGCGTATTGATGGTTGCTTCTTCCGAGCAACTTACAGTGGGAAAGGTGGGGCTTATGATTTGACTGCTCATTACTCACTATTAATGCGGCGCAACGACCAGGCCGAGTCTCCCATGCGGCTGTGCACTACCCCTCGGTTCTTAAATATACTCCGAAGTATTTGTCTTTCTAGAGATTTCAACGAGTGACTACTCAAATATTTGTCTTTTTAGAGATTCAAATGGACTACTACACATACGGATGTATATAGACATATTTTAGATTGTAGATTCACTCATTTTGCTCCGTATGTAGTCACTTGTTGAAATCTCTAGAAAGACAAATATTTAGGAACGGAGGGAGTACACATATGAAGAAAAATGAGTGAATCTACACTCTAAAATATGCCCATTTGAAATTTGTAAAAAGATAAATATTTAGGAACGAAGGAGTATAATTTTGTGCATGGCACATGGACCCGGATGTCGAAGAGGCTTCTGGCAATGCTATCAAGCTTCCAGCATTTGTTTACATAATTGACGTACTATACAAATAATTTTCCAGCGACATGAAATTGTACAATGGTGTGAGCTTTCAGCTTTTGTTTCGTGTGTCTTGCCATCGATGCTCTTTCGGAAACAATAAAACACTAACTTCCTTGCTAATGCATCTCAATTATTAGCAGATCAGAGCTAATATTTACATCACAATTGAAGACAAAGTTGTGAGAAGGTGTTAAATTAAAATTGATCCATGCTTTCATTGGCAGCAACGTCCCCCCAGCTCTGTCTAAATCAACAAGGCATGTTGGGAAAAAAGTAGCTGTCTGGAGCATGCAACATTCCGATCATTTTGTGCAGTTCCACTAAAATAGAGCTGAGCGTCCCTGTTCCAAAGATATTAAGTGTGATTACGATAATAGAGGACTGCTCATGAAACAATAAACACACAAATAGAAGCCGGTCACCTTTGTAGTCTCTCTTAAGACTAACTAGTTGGAGAAGATTAGGCTCGGAGTTGGATGAGGAGGATAGAGCAAAACCAATCTCCCTTTGTGCAGTCGCACTGAAATGTAGAGACGTAGCCCGTGTGACATTTTAGTACAAATGCAGAAAACACTCTTAAGAAAAAAGTGATTTGTGCAGTTCACCAAAAGGTCGCAATAGCAACGAGGTGAAATGGATAGCCCTGTTTGCAAAAAAGAGGTAGAAAGGAAACAATTACTGGCCAATAACAGTTGATGACACATGCGACGACAAAAAAGAAGCATATTCCTTGTCCTAAGGGAAGATAACAACACGGTTGTGTTTGTCTAAAACGGTGTGAGGACGAGATTGCAATATGGAAAGTACGCTGGACGAGCTACGTTTTGGGCAAAGAACTATGCAAGATCCACATGCAGCGACGTGGGGAGACGGGCAGTGGAGCAAGGCCAAAGGGGATACCTGGAGGTCGTCGGGATGTAACTAGGTGAGCGGCGGCGGGCGGAGTCTGCCCAAACTGCGGCAGTGAGCAGGTGGCGTAGGCCCTACCACGTCGGAGCTTGGTCAGAGAGAACGGCGTGTACCGCAGATCGGGACGTGCTGCCTCAGCGCCGTCGAACGGAGAAACGATGCACGTCCTCCCTTTCTGCCGGCGGACGGGATGCGGCCGGATCAATGACCAACGGTGAGAGAGAGAGAGGCCACCGCAGCCTTGTGTGAGATACTTTGAAGAGAGACAAACCAGGCAGGCAGGCTCCATTGTATATAGTGGAGTGGAGTACCTTTTTCTCCACAAAAATCCTTTTATATTTTGTGTACATGCCATTGAGCGATATAACTTATTTAAAAATAACGCGCCAACGCATCAAGTCGAACTTTGTTTCGTGCACGCGTGGTACACGACCTCCGTAGGTAAACAACCGCTACACGCGTTCAAATTAGCACGTGGGATGCCATTTCGTACAGAAATGAGCTCCACCGTGTACCCGCGCGGGTGTGGCTGGGCACGAAGCGTGAGTATGTGCACGGTGCACCTATTCTCTTCTTGTATACATACACCACCTACGTGGGGTTGTGTGAGAGAGATACAAACGTAGAGAGATATAGTGTGTGGGTTCGTGAGAGTTTTTGGGGGGGGGGTCAATCAAAAAATGTAACATATGCAATGTGTGTGAAATAGAGTCCTGGATATATCATATATATAGGGGGCGATCCACGAGAAGAGAGTGGAGGTATCATCGGCTTGAGGTGTCCATAGAATCGAAGAGAGGGATGATGTGTGTGTGTGTGCGCGCGCGATCGATAAAGAGTGCCATCGAATTTGTGTGTGCCCACGTCAAAGATATAGAGTGGCTGGCCTACTGGAACGTGAGAGGGGACAGGTGCAGTTTGTCTCTGTGGCATGGATACCTACCTACAGCGCTCGACTATCGGTGTGTGGTGGGGGAGGGAGGCCTAATTAACTATAGAGGTACAATGGCTGGTATATGTGTGGAGGAGGAGAGAGGCCTACCTCATGTATTAAGGGAGATCGATCGGCATCCATGCATATGTGTAGGAGAGGAATAAGGTTGGGAGAGAGACAGAGCTAGAGTGTTGGAGGGGGTGGTAGTGGAGTTGCTTCTAACAAATGGTGGGATAGGCTTGCTAGACAATCGGAGGGCACGCCTGCAATATCAATAAGAGAGGGGATGGCTGCATGTCTGTGCACGTGCGTGTGAGAGATGGGTCAGGAGGCAGGCACGAATGATGAGGGGGCGATATGGGTGTGGTAAGCAGACGTAACTACATAGGAAGATCAATCGTCCTTTGTCAGAGAATGGAGAGACATAACTTGTGAGGTACGTCGATCGATGGGGGAGGGAATAGTTAAAGTCGACCTAGGTATATGTTGGGAGATCGATTGGTATACATGCATGTGTGTGTTAGAAGCAAATGAGGCACGGGGAGAAGGATAGAGAGAGGGATGCATCTAGGAGGTGGTGCGAGAGTCATACTATATCGAGGGGGAAGGAGTGTGCGAGTACGAGATCGATGAAAAGAGTGGTGGGAGTGAGGCATGGATGGTGATAAGAGAAGAGGGGAAGCTTGTGTTTGTGCTAGGCACACCTGGCTAGAGAGGCATATCGATCGATGTGTGCCGTAAAGAAGGAGATGGGGGGCCTACACACACCGTGGGTGAACGACCTAAAGTGAAAAGACGAATTTGCGCGGTGGAGCTAGAGAATGCTGAGGGAGGGTGAGAGGGATGCAGGCGTGTGCATGCACGGGAGAAAGTTAGCGCTAGCTACAAAGATAAGAGGATTGTGTGGGTGTAAAAGACGAATAGAGATCATACTTCATTATAAAAAGCGAATTCGGATATTTGAAGAATTTATCATACTGTTTTAAACCGACGCATGTGTGAATATATATAACGGTGATACACATAGTGTGGTTATGAACATGTTATACTACATATAATATATTTTATCTCTACTCTTATAAAAACGGAGTTGTTGATGATGGTGTGCCTGCCATCCTGCAATATAGGCCGTCCGATTTATATCTGACGGATAGGAAGGAAACTATGGCAATTTTGAAAAAAGAAACCCACACCCCTCTCCATATTTGCAAATTAGGCCTCCCCTTGATCATGTTGATGTTCTGTGGAACGCATGGGTATCTTGCTAGTACTACGTATAATATATAGAACATTGATCATAATTTGGGCTAATGTGTGGCTTTTGCAGCTCAGGTCTAAATACTTGTCATAATGTAGGGGGGCACTATACTATGTGTGATAAACACGGTGTACGTATGGAACATGGTTTAGATTGTGAATATATAGTTAGTACATCAAATGTACTATTATTTGGAATCAACATCAGGTGTATTCAAAAAATAGAATTCGAGTTCATGTAGTACACATAGTTCATATCTATCTCTATAGTAATCATGTGGTGTGTTATTAAGGTAATACACGAATGATGGTTGAAGTTGGCAACAATCATGATTGTAGATTCTTATTGAAATAGAGAAACGAATTCAAATCCAGTTCGAATTGCAGCGGTAGTATAGACATTTGGAATGCACTAAAATGTTGGTATGAGTAGGTTACATGCATTATACAGCAAGCGAAAAAATTTAATTGGACATAACATGGATTCATACTCCCTCCTTCCATCTATATAGGGCGTAATGCATTTTTTAAGACCGCCTTTGACTATTGACAAGATTAATAGTTATTTCATGAAAGAACCTTTCACAGACGAATTTAACGGTGTGCTTTGTGTAAGTTGCATGTCATATATTATTGCTCTAATATTTGGTAAAAGTTAGCATCAAAAAACGCATTAGGCCCTATATAGATGGAAGGAGGGAGTAGCTTTGAATAGCATTTTTATAGTAAAACGGGGCAAGACTCTCTCTTTGTGTGGTGTGAATAGTTTTATTTTTTTCGTTTTCTTTTTGGTTGAGGGAAGTGCGAATTGATTTGGTACGTACAAGTACAATATTACACGTTAGGATTGTCGCTAAAATTCAACCCACGCCTTGTTATATCCCGAAAATTCAGATATCGTGCTCCCAAAACTGGCGCCTTCACAACCCGCGCCTTGCTATCCCCAAATTACGACGCGCACGAAAACTCCCTCCAGCTGCCAAAACCCGACACGCGAAATCCCCCTTCTAACCTGAGCCGAAAGGGTCGCTAGTTCAAATCGGTAGGGGGTACTTTTGTAACACACCCTACATTTTGGACAAGCGCGTCCCTAAGTCATGGTTCACCCCCTCTCATCGCCTCCTTTTTGCCATTCAAAATCCCAGGCCACCATAATCTCTCCGCTCCAGCCGCAAAACCCCACCCTCCTCCGCCCGCCACCTCACCGCTGCCCAGCCGGAGCCTCTTCCCCGACGACATCGTCCACCGCAACAGCTGGACGTCCCTCGTCCACCTCCCTGGATGAGGATCCGTCATCCATCTCGTCGTCCCGCCGGTTCCGCCGCCCCGTCCTCCACCTCCAAGGAGCTGCTCCGACGATCGCCTCGTCTATCGCGGCTGCTCCATCCCCACAGCGCCGCCTTAACCTGCTCCACCAGAACCACAGCATCCTCACCGACTCCTCGGACGAAGCCGAGGCCTACTCGGCGCCACCAAAAAGGTTGTACACTCATCGCGTCGCACCTTCTCCTTAACTCGACCTCCCGGCGCCGACGGTGCTCCATCCCGCACCGCCATGGAGCGGCTACCTTGAAGCCGGCGCCGCGGGAGATATCTCCATGGCGGCTCTCCGCCAGTGCGAGGCCCCTTCGGCGGCGGTGTTCATACCAACCAGATCTGCTGCTGCTGCACTGGCTCTCGCTCGGTCGCTTGCTCGCCCAGCTGCTGCTACTCCGGCTCTCGCTCGCTCGCGCTGCTGCTGCTCTCCCCCTCGCTCCTGCTGCTGCTCTGCTCCGATTTAGCTACACTTCAGTCGACTGAATCGACTTTTGGTTCAGTCGATTTTCGAGGGGTGGGGGGCTCGCCGGAGTTAAGGAAGAACCACCCGCAGCAGGGACGGGGCTCGCCGGAGAGGTACCCCACTATATATCTTAGAGTTCAGGGTGGGGCGCGGGGCCTAGAGGGCTGGCCGGGGCGGCGGCGGACCGGCGGTGGGGAGTTGTTTCGGGGCGGCGAGGCGGCGCTGGGGCCGGTGGTGGCTGGCGGCTCAGGGGGGGTGCAGGTTGAAGATGAACTGCAGGCCCTCCCTTGACTACATGTCAAGTGCCTCTCTGCTACCATTGCGTTCAGTTTCGACAGTAACATTCAGATTCCATGGTAAATTTCAGTTTCGACAGTTATGTTCAGAGTCAACAGTTTTTACCTCATCTGTTGTAGTCAGGTGGTTTTTGGTGATGTAAATTTTACATCTATTTTACATCATCTATTGGACATGCTATTAGAATCCCAATTGAGATTGATGATGTCTGTCTTGTGCTGCTTCAGCCTTGACGTCTTACGGCTCACCGGAGCTGCTCCAACGACAGAACGATCCATCACAACAGAGCAGTGCCCTGGACGCCGTCTACAGATTCCTCAGATCTTCCTCCACACCTCCGACAGCCACCTCTGCCTCAACTGCTTCAGCGACCAACCCAATGATGCTGAGGTCGACACGGCTATGGCAAAGAGGTTGTACACTTGTTGCATCACTTATTACTATACATTCATGTCGATCCATTAGGGCTACTTTGGTTCAACAGAAAAACATAGCAATAGGGAATTTTCCAATTACACTCTACTATTCAATTATTCATGCATTTTGTTGAAAGGAATGAAGCAAAACATCCACCTGGACCTACTTTTCAAAATCCTATACATGAAAACAAGACCAAGTGCATTAGTGACAGAATAGCATTCTAACTATACACGCTTTCATATGGTTTCACTTTATTTTGGCCATGTTTCTTTGCATTCCTCTGCTCTTCCAATTCCTGTAAACCAAACACCCAAGTTGACAGAAATCATGTGTTTACAAATGCTCTGTTTACCATGTGCATTCCTATCCTATTCTGGTGTTTTTCCTATACCTGCGTTTTTAGAATCATGCAAGCCAAATGAGCCCTTACAGAATTACTTCAGTTACAGGTAGGTGTCGAAGGGAACTTTGTGTGGTTTGTCCTGCTCCTGCCGCGACGTCGTCCACCTCACCTGAGTTGCTCCATCGACAGAAACATCCACCAAACCAGACATCACGACTCCTGACCGTCTTTCGCCGCCTCAGATCTCCTTCCCTGCCGCCGGCACACCCACCGCAACGGCATCACCATCATCGACTCAGCAGATGAACCTGAGGAGTACACGGGTCCACAAGAGAGGTCGCGCTCTTTTGTTTCTGCTTATGTTATGCATTGCTTAAAATTACCTGCTACTTTATCGTCCTGTTCACCTCTTGGACTCCAAGTCAGGTCCAAATTAATGTTCAAACTTGAGTTCTAAATTAGTTGTGGGGCACATATCGAGGAAGTAATGAATAGTATCTCTGTCTAATATCCGGTTCACCTAGGGTATGCCTATGTTGTTCATCTTGGGTGGGAAACAAATAGGAAAGCAATCATCATCTGTCTTTTTATTAAATTAAAGCAATCATCAGCCTGCTATCATTATTTTTGGATCCATCCACTGGTTGTTACCATCACTCTAAATTTCTGCATGCTCTCCTTACATAATCTCAGCATATTTTTTTTCGTATGCATGTCAGATATTGTACACAGTCATGCTGAACATGTAGAGAAAAAGAGAAGAGTTTTGCGCGGCAATACAATGTCATGCAGACATCGCTCCATGGTGGGTTCAATGGTAAACCCTCCCCACCCCTCTCCAGATTGTAATCCAGAGGAAGATATCTGTTCTGAGGCGGATTCAGACGCCGCTGACCACTCCTATTTACCCCCCAAGGTGTTTGCTCTACCTTGGCATGATGATGTTAGTCATATCATGCATATGTTGCCTTGCAGTGCCTACTTTTGACATCATATATGTCATCTGCTTAGTTTAGACATGTTCTGTAATGCCACCTGTTTAGTTTCTATATCATATATGGGAATTATGCAGTCCCATGTCTTTTAGCCAGCCATAATATATGTGAAATGTGCAATGCCATCCTGTTTAACCAGGCATCATATATTTGAATGATATCTTGCCCATCCTTTTCTTCATTACATTTCCATTTGTCGACAATGTTTGTACATTAAACTACTCTTCCTGTGAATCAGCCATTTGGGTGGGAGATTGAAAAATCTGGAGTGAAAACAAGGCCTTCATAGCAGACAGTGCTACTTGTCGAAGCAGATCTCTTGTTGGGTCCTGATAGCTCCTCAGAGATGGATTTAGAGACAGATGACTAGTCCTATTCCCCCACCGAGGTGTATGCTCTAACTTGGCACGGTTATACTGCTCATATCATGCATACGGTGTCTTACATTGCATAGTTTAGACATCATATACACAATATTCAACACCATGTTCTTAGTTCAGACATCATATCGAATGCCCTCTGTTTAGCATACAAATCACATATGTGAATTAAATGATGTGATCCTTATTACTTAGATAACATGTAGGTGAATTATGTCATGCGATCATGTTTAGTTATTCATCATATCTTTGAATTATGTTATGCTATGCTATCCAGTTTAGATAGACATCATATATGTGAAATTATATCATACTATCCGTTTTAGTTAAACAATATACATGTCAACTATTTCATGCCCTCTTTT
This sequence comes from Triticum aestivum, assembly GCF_018294505.1. Classification (NCBI taxonomy): domain Eukaryota; kingdom Viridiplantae; phylum Streptophyta; class Magnoliopsida; order Poales; family Poaceae; genus Triticum; species Triticum aestivum. The sequence continues at coordinate 89,287,310 of NC_057814.1, forward strand.
TTCCACACTATCTATTGCATCTGTCTCTCATACAATGTCTGTACATTCAACTATGTTTCCTGTTTATCAGCCATTTGAATTGGAGCGGGTGATGCCAGTATCTAGCGACTAAAAACACGGTCTTCAAATAAAATAGTGCTACCTCTTGGTGGAGATAGCACCCCGGTTGTACATGCACGAGAACCAGCCCTACCACACATAACCCAAACTCTCGCATATTGTACCCCTACTGCGATGGACAGAGAACCAGCTTCACCCAATCTAACCCCAACCCCAGCAGATAGTAACCCAGTTCCTGTTGACACAGCACCATCTCCACCACAGAGCTCCCAAACAAGAGCAGTTAGTAAGGCAGCTCCAGTGCCCAAAGGGCCAGTACTACCACGGCGAACCCCAACTCCACCAGTTAGTACGCCTATTCCTGTGGAGGAAGCCTAACCAGCTAGTCGTAGTTTAGCATCTATCGCATTTGATGTTGTTAAATCGTATGTGCGTATCTTCCCATCTTGGAAATATTATACCGAAGATGAAGGAAAATGCCAGATGCAGGTGTTTTTCCAGGAGTTATGTGTAAGTAATGTTATTCATGGCAATTACTTTGCTTTGTCCCATACATCCTACCTCCATGATGGTTATAGTACAGCAAATTTTCCCATTTTTCTCTATAGAGAAGGACCGATTTGGAAACTCAGGATGAGGTAACCTGTGCTAATACATCTGCTATCTTCAAGAATGATTGGTGGCAGTATTGGAATTACCTGAAGAAAACGTACTTCACCGGCAAAGAAACTCATCAAATTCCCTTAAGTTCTCCTGAGGCACATTTACTGGACGATGACTGGGAACGCCTTGTTCTGTACTGGTCCCGAACCAAGAATGTGGTAAGGTCTATGAGCTCATTTTCTATTTTTAAGTACTATATTCTTGGGTCTTACTGTACTCTGTTCATGTAGAACAAGTGCCTAAACCTGAAGAACAACTGTTCTAATTTAAGATTCCATTGCTATCCTAGTTCAAAAAAGCGCTAGGCGTTAATTGTGCGTTTTGCCACCGCCTTGCGCTTTACTGACCAAAGCGCATGCTTATGCGCAGTTATCCACAGATTAAGCGTAGTTATGCGCAATGCGTTTTGCCAACGCCTAGAGCCTAGGCGCGCTTAAGCGCTCGCTTAGGCGCGCCTTTTTTAACTATGATTGCTATTGTGCATACTGCTTTGCTCTTGTATCACTGTATTTACTCATACAACCTTATTTTTAAATTGAAGGATCCAATTGAAACTCCAATGGCACAGCAGGTATGTTCACGCATGTTTCTTTAACATGTTTGCTCTTATCAATAGCTCTGTTGATTTCAATTTCAATTGTGTATACAGTTGACTTCTCATATCATGCACATTACTAGCATCACAACAGAGCCAATAGTGCTGTTGTACATGTAGACCCGTGGTACCCATCTGAAATCTTGTTCTGCCGTGTAGTTTCTCACGCTTTGTATTCTTTCACTGCTACTTTGTCTTGAACTGATATGATTTGAACCGTGTCTCTATTTTGATTTGGCAAGACAATGTAGTGACCATAGGACATAGATATATGTTTCTTTGATGCTTTTATTATGTACTAGTACTTGGCAATAGAAGACTTGGTAGTTTAATCCTGTCCACCTTACTAATGAACTGGTTCACCGAAATGAGTTTCATATACTAGTACATGCTAAACCTGTTATGTGTCTGCTTGTTTCTTCTTTTAGAATGCTGACAGAATATTGGGGAAGGTGCCTTATTAAGCAATGGTAAAGGAAGTAATGCAGATAAGGTTCAGGATAGTGACACATCCTTGTTGGTCTCCAACAAAGCTGATAAAACAGCTAAGGAAGACTATCTCGAAGACAGTGAGACAACCCCAAAGTCCTGTCTTGGTTTAGTGTTCGAGTTACTGGCCACTACCACTTGCACAAGCTATGCAAACTCACTGTCTGAATCAGTTCGGTTTCTTAAGTCTCAACTACAAGCTGAAAGACATCGATCAGCTATGCTGCGACAAGAAGCGGAAGGACTGCGGAAGTCCCTGGAGCATTCAGATGCATACTTTCTGGTGCAACAGCAAGCGTTGGAGGATTTTAGCGCCAAACAGGACAAAGCTAATAAGCTTGCTAATCTTATTGCCAGCATGGTGGATACCCAGGATAACGTTTCTTGAGCTCTTCTGAAGTTGTTTCAGTTATGCTCTTGTTTTGCTGCCACGTTTATTTGCACTGGTGGCCAATTTTGACGGCTATTGTATGTAATATGCTGCTTTGTTCCCTATATTTGCACTGGTGGCAAACTTTGATGCCCAGCAGATGTAATAGCCGTGATAGCCTAGCGTATGTTGCTTGCTTATTTATTTCCTTATTGTCTTGTTTATTTGTTTTCTTGTAGTCAGTGCAGTTCTTTTTCCGCGGTTTGCTAGTGGCCGCAATAACCTATTTTTTAAAACTAGGCCACAATAACCATGGGCTACATATTTACTGTAGTTAACATGGGCCTCCTACGGGCCGTAGAAACAATGGGCCTTCTAAGGGCCGTAGAAACAATGGGCCTTCTACGGGGCGTAGAAACAATGGGCCTTATACGGGCCGTAGACACAATGGGCCTTCTACAGGTCGTATCATCAATGGGCCTTCTACGGGCCATATGATCGGTTGGCCAAACATGGGCCAATAACAGACCACATTATGGCCGTAAATGGGCTAGAGTTGAAATCGTCCGTTCATGGGCCGACCATAACGGGCCGTCGTTAATCGGTCGTATTTGATGATGCTATGAAAACGGCTCAACGTCTTAACGGGCCACAAACGGGCCGACTGTAACCACGGGCTGAAATTGGCCCACAAGCAGAAAATGACAGTAACGGGCCGTAAGTAACCGAATGTTGGAAATGAGCCCAAGAATAAATGGGCCCTGAGAAGGCCGAAAGATAACATGGGCTGGAAACGGCCCAACGGAATAATGGGCCGTTAATGGGTATAAAGTGATACACTATTCATTACGGGCTAGTTTTACCACGGGCCGTTAATGGGCCGAGAGTTACTAAGGGCCTCATATGGGCCGAAAGACGTCATGGGCCATACATGGGCCGGAAGTTAAACCGGGCTGGAATTATATTGGACGGCCTAGATGACGCTACTGGGCCTAATCAGATAGGCCGTAAACGGGCCCTGGGTTAGCGGGTTGTAAATGGGCTATATGCGAACAGGCCGTTAACAGGCTTGTCGTGGGCCGGCCCGCCACCTTTTGACCAAGTCAAACGGGTCGGCCTTTTCACAAGAATGGGCTTCTGTTGGGCCGTGCCACGTGTCGATGTATCATAGGCGCTTTGGGTCCAATGAGTGGATGACATCTGTCCCAACGGTGACCCGACACGTGTTTCCTCCAGCCAATGATGATTTTACACGTGGAAAATCCCCATTGGTCGGGGCTGTTAACGGGTTATCGGATCCAAAACCGGACCCAGTAGCTTAACGGCGTTCCGTTACGGTGGATGCCACGTGTCGGTCACCCTTGACGAAAGCACTTCTATGACGCGCGATTTATCGTCATGGAAGTGGACACTTTCGTGATGATAATTTTGGTAATGTCATGGAACACTTCTACGACAACACAGGTATGACTATCTTGATTCTGTCATAAATTTGTCATGGATGTACATGCATGACAGAAAACGTGACCTACTGTGACAAACATGTATCATCACGGAAGTGTATTTTTTTGTAGTGAAGAGAGGAGGAGGCGGGCAAGGTGGGGGCACGCCCCCCCCCCCCCCCAAGCCCAATCCGAATTGGGAGGGGGGACGCCCCCCCTTTCCTTCTCTCCCTCTCCCTCTTCCTTCTTCTCCTACTCCAACTAGGGAAGGGGGGAAACCTACTCCTACTGGGAGTAGGACTCCCCCTTGGGCGCGCCATAGGAGGCCAGCCCTCCCCCTCCTCCACTCCTTTATATATGGGGGAGGGGCACCACATAGACACACAGGTTGGTTGTTTAGCCATGTGCGGTGCCTGTTGGTAACATAGTAATTTCAAAATTTTCCTACGCACATGCAAGATCATGGTGATGCATAGCAACGAGAGGGGAGAGTGTGTCCACGTACCCTCGTAGACCGAAAGCGGAAGCGTTAGCACAACACGGTTGATGTAGTCGTACGTCTTCACGATCCGACCGATCCAAGTACCGAACGTACGGCACCTCCGAGTTTAGCACATGTTGAGCTCGATGACGTCCCGCGAACTCCGATCCAGCAGAGCTTCACGGGAGAGTTCTGTCAGCACGACGGCGTGATGACGGTGATGATGTTGCTACCGACGCAGGGCTTCGCCTAAGCACCGCTACGATATGACCGAGGTGGAATATGGTGGAGGGAGGCACTACACACGGCTGGGAGAGATCAACAGATCAACTTGTGTGTCTAGAGGTGCCCCCTGCCCCCGTATATAAAGGAGCAAGGGGGGAGAGGCGGCTGGCCAAGGAGGGCGCGCCAAGGGGGGAGTCCTACTCCCACCAGGAGTAGGACTCCTCCTTTCCTTGTTGGAGTAGGAGAAGGGAAGGAAGGGAGAGAGGAGGAGAAGGAAAAAGGGGGGTGCCGCCCCCCTCCTTGTCCAATTCGGACTACAGGGGGACGGGGCGCGTGGCTGCCCTGGCCGCCCCTCCTCTTCTCCCACTAAGGCCCATTAGGCCCAATATACTCCCCGTGGGGTTCCGGTAACCCCCGGTACTCCGGTAGATGTCTGAAACCTCCCGAAACACTTCCGGTGTCTGAACATAGTCATCCAATATATCGATCTTTATGTCTCGACCATTTCGGGACTCCTCGTCATGTCCGTGATCAAATCCGGGACTCCGAACTACCTTCGGTACATCAAAACAAAAAAAACTCATAATACCAATCGTCACCAAACTTTAAGCGTGCGGACCCTACGGGTTCAACAACTTTGTAGACATGACCGATACACGTCTCCGGTCAATAACCAATAGCGGAACCTGGATGCTCATATTGGCTCCCACTTATTCTACGAAGATCTTTACCGGTCAAACCGCATAACAACATACGTTGTTCCCTTTGTCAGCGGTATGTTACTTGCCCGAGATTCGATCGTCGGTATCTCAATACGTAGTTCAATCTCATGACCGGCAAGTCTCTTTACTCGTTATGTAACGCATCATCCCGCAACTAACTCATTAGTCACATTCCTTGCAAGGCTTATAGTGATATGCATTACCGAGAGGGCCCAGAGATACCTCTCCGACAATCGGAGTGACAAATCCTAATCTCAAAATACGCCAACTCAACAAGTACCTTCGGAGACACCTGTAGAGCACCTTTATAATCACCCAGTTACGTTGTGAAGTTTGGTAGCACACAAAGTGTTCCTCCGGTAAACGGGAGTTGCATAATCTCATAGTCATAGGAACATGTATAAGTCATGAAGAAAGCAATAGCAACATACTAAACGATCAACTGCTAAGCTAACGGAATGGGTCAATTCAATCACATCATTCTCCTAATGATGTGATCCCGTTAATCAAATGACAACTCATGTCCATGGCTAGGAAACTCAACCATCTTCGATTAACGAGCTAGTCAAGTAGAGGCATACTAGTGACACTATGTTTGTCTATGTATTCACACATGTATTATGTTTCCGGTTAATACAATTCTAGCATGAATAATAAACATTTATCATGATAAGAGGAAATAAATAATAACTTTATTATTGCCTCTAGGGCATATTTCCTTCAGTCTCTGATACGTCTCCAACGTATCTATAATTTGTGATTGCTCCATGCTATATTATCTACTTTATTGGACATTATTGGGCTTTATTATTCACTTTTATATTATTTTTGGGACTAACCTATTAACCGGAGGCCCAGCCCAGAATTGTTGTTTTTTGCCTATTTCAGAGTTTCGCAGAAAAGGAATATCAAACGGAGTCCAAACGGAATGAAACATTCGGGAACGTGATTTTTAGGAAGATTACGATCTAGGAGACTTGGACCCTATGTCAAGAAACAAAAGAGGAGGCCACGAGGTAGGGGCGCGCCTACCCCCCCCCCCCCCCCAGGGCGCGCCCTCCACCCTCGTGGGCCCCCTGTTGCTCCACCGACGTACTCCTTCCTCCTATATATACCTACGTACCCCAAACGATCAGATACAGAGCCAAAAACCTAATTGCACCGCCGCAACCTTCTGTACCCATGAGATCCCATCTTGGGGCCTATTTCGGAGCTCCGTCGGAGGGGGCATCCATCATGGAGGGCTTCTACATCATCACCATAGCCTCTCCGATGAAGTGTGAGTAGTTTACCTCAGACCTTCGGGTCCATAGTTAGTAGCTAGATGGCTTCTTCTCTCTTTTTGGATCTCAATACAATGTTCTCCCCCTCTCTCGTGGAGATCTATTCAATGTAATCTTTTTTTTTTGCGGTGTGTTTGTTGAGACCGATGAATTGTGGGTTTATGATCAAGATTATCTATGAACAATATTTGAATCTTCTCTGAATTCTTTTATGTATGATTGGTTATCTTTGCAAGTCTCTTCGAATTATCAGTTTGGTTTGGTGTACTAGATTGATCTTTCTTGCAATGGGAGAAGTGCTTAGCTTTGGGTTCAATCTTGCGGTGTCCTTTCCCAGTGACAGTAGGGGCAGCAAGGCACGTATTGTATTGTTGCCATCGAGGATAACAAGATGGGGTTTTTATCATATTGCATGAATTTATCCCTCTACATCATGTCATCTTGCTTAAGGCGTTACTCTGTTTTCATGAACTTAATACTCTAGATGCATGCTGGATAGTGGTCGATGAGTGGAGTAATAGTAGTAGATGTGGGCAGGAGTCGGTCTACTTGTCTCGGACGTGATGCCTATATACATGATCATACCTTTATATTCTCATAACTATGCTCTATTCTGTCAATTGCTCAACAGTAATTCGTTCACCCACCGTAAAATACTTATGCTCTTGAGAGAAGCCACTAGTGAAACCTATGGCCCCCGGGTCTATCTTCATCATATTAATCTTCCAACACTTAGTTATTTCCTTTGTTTTTTAATTTGCTTTTATTTTACTTTGCATCTTTATCACAAAAATACCAAAAATATTATCCTATCATATCTATCAGATCTCACTCTCGTAAGTGACCGTGAAGGGATTGACAACCCCTTATCGCGTTGGTTGCGAGGATTTATTTGTTTTGTGTAGGTGCGATGGGCTCGCGCGTAGCCTCCTACTAGATTGATACCTTGGTTCTCAAAAACTGAGGTAAATACTTACGCTAGTTTGCTGCATCACCCTTTCCTCTTCAAGGGAAAACCAACGCAGTGCTCAAGAGGTAGCAAGAAAGATTTCTGGCGCCGTTGCCGGGGAGGTCTATGCAAAAGTCAACATACCAAGTACCCTTCACAATCCCTTATCTCCCGCATTACATTATTTTCCATCTGCCTCTTGTTTTCCTCTCCCCCACTTCACCCTTGCCGTTTTATTCGCCCTTTTTCCGTTCATCTTTTCGTTTGCCTTGATGTCTTACTTGGCTCGTTTGCTCGTTTGGTTGAAATAGTTGAGTATTTATTCCTAAACAGAGAAGCTAATATCTATGGATCCTCATCCGCTTGCCAATCTTTTTAAGAGATCCAATTATGATGAACCAATTCCTAGTGATTTGGATGCACTAGATTATCTTTATAAGGTTTTGCTTGAAATCCGTGAATCTGAAAATTGTGATGAAGTGATTTATGAAGTGATTCATGATAGATCTTTGAATAAAAAGCATGATTGCAATGATTTTATTATAAATTCTATTGATGTAAATTATGCTAATAATATGCAAAACCCTAATCTTGGGGATTCTAGTTTTGCTATGTCCACTACCTGTTGCAATAATCATGATTGGGGAGATTCTTCTTATGATTTTGAAAATTTATTTAAGCCCCATGATGAATATAAGATTGATAATAGTGTTTGCAATAATATTGAAAGTGGGTTTGGAAGAGTGTCAACTTTAGATCCCACATATTTGGATAATATTCAATCTTATGAAATTTTTGATAAAAGTGGGCTTGGAGAAATCATGACTTTAGTTAATGATAATTCCACTATTTTGGAAGAGTGTCAACTTCGCACGCATGTGGATCGTGTTGAGAATATGTTATGTGATAGCTATATTATTGAATTTTCTTATGATCCTACATGTAATTATTATGATAGAGGAAAATATGGTTATAGAAATTTTCATGTTACTAAATTACCTCTCGTTATGTTGAGATTGCTATTGTTCCTTTCTGCTTCCTTGCATATGCTAGTTTTTGCTTGCTATGATAATTTGTTTTTCTATAAGATGCCTATGCATAGGAAGTATGTTAGACTTGGATGTGTTTGTCACGTGTTTTATGATGCTCTCTTTGTGCTTCAATTCTTGTCTTTCATGTGAGCATCATTAAAATTATCAATGCCTAGCTAAAAGGCTTTAAAGAAAAGCGCTTGTTGGGAGACAACCCAATATTTTTCCTTGCTGTTATTGAATAAATATTTGATATAGCCTTTGGTTAGATGTGTTTTTATGTTTTAATTAGTGTTTGTGCCAAGTTAAACCTATAGGATCTTCTTGGATGATAGTTATTTGATCTTGCTGTAATTTCCAGAAACTTTCTGTTCACGAAAATAATTGTTAAAAATCACCAGAACATGATAAAATACTGATTCCAATTTCTTCTGATCAATAAACAAATTGTCTAGGTCCTCCTATTTTTGCTGATTTTTTGGTGTTCAGAAGTTTGCGTTAGTTACAGATTACTACAGACTGTTCTGTTTTTGATTCTGTTTTTCGCGTGTTGTTTGCTTATTTTGATGAATCTATGGCTAGTAAAATAGTTTATAAACCATAGAGAAGTTGGAATACAGTAGGTTTAACACCAATATAAATAAATAATGAGTTCATTACAGTAACTTGAAGTGGTCTTTTGTTTTCTTTCGCTAACGGAGCTCACGAGATTTTCTGTTGAGTTTTGTGTTGTGAAGTTTTCAAGTTTTGGGTGAAAGATTTGATGGATTATGGAACAAGGAGTGGCAAGAGCCTAAGCTTGGGGATGCCCATGGCACCCCCAAGATAATCTAAGGACGCCAAAAAGCCAAAGCTTGGGGATGCCCCGGAAGGCATCCCCTCTTTCGTCTACTTCCATCGGTAACTTTACTTGGAGCTATATTTTTATTCACCACATGATATGTGTTTTGCTTGGAGCGTCTTGTATGATTTGAGTCTTCGCTTTTTAGTTTACCACAATCATCCTTGCTGTACACACCTTTTGAGAGAGCCATACATGATTTGGAATTTGTTAGAATACTCTATGTGCTTCGCTTATATCTTTTGAGTTATATAGTTTTGCTCTAGTACTTCACTTATATCTTTTAGAGAATGGTGGTGGATTTGTTTTATAGAAACTATTGATCTCTCATGCTTCACTTAGATTATTTTGAGAGTCTTAAATAGCATGGTAATTTGCTTAAATAATCCTAATATGCTTGGTATTCAAGATTTGTAAAAACTTTCTTATGAGTGTGTTGAAAGCTAAGAAAAGTTTGATGCTTGATAATTGTTTTGAGATATAAAGATGGTGATATTTAGAGTCATGCTAGTTGAGTAGTTGTGAATTTGAGAAATACTTGTGTTAAAGTTTGTGATTTCCGTAGCATGCACGTATGGTGAACCGTTATGTGATGAAGTCGGAGCATAATTTATTTATTCATTGTCTTCCTTATGAGTGGCGGTCGGGGACGAGCGATGGTCTTTTCCTACCAATCTATCCCCCTAGGAGCATGCGCATAATACTTTGCTTTGATAACTTGTAGATTTTTGCAATAAGTATATGAGTTCTTTATGACTAATGTTGAGTCCATGGATTATACGCACTTTCTTCCTTCCACCATTGCTAGCTTCTCTAATACCGCGCACTTTTCGCCGGTATCTTACACCCACCATATACCTTCCTCAAAACAGCCATCATACCTACCTATCATGGCATTTCCATAGCCATTCCGAGATATATTGCCATGCAACTTTCCACCGTTCCGTTTATTATGACACGCTCCATCATTGTCATATTACTTTGCATGATCATGTAGTTGACATCGTATTTGTGGCAAAGCCACCGTTCATAATTCTTTCATACATGTCACTCTTGATTCATTGCATATCCCGGTACACCGCCGGAGGCATTCATATAGAGTCATATTTTGTTCTAAGAATCGAGTTGTAATTGTTGAGTTGCAAGATAATAAAAGTGTGATGATCTTCATTTTTTAGAGCATTGTCCCAAGTGAGGAAAAGGATGATGGAGACTATGATTCCCCCACAAGTCGGGATGAGACTCCGGACGAAAAAAAAGAGGCCATAAAAAAGAGAAAAGGCCCAAATAAAAAAATGAGAGAAAAAGAGAGAAGGGACAATGTTACTATCCTTTTACCACACTTGTGCTTCAAAGTAGCACCATGATCTTCATGATAGAGAGTCTCTCATTTTGTCACTTTCATATACTAGTGGGAAATTTTCATTATAGAACTTGGCTTGTATATTCCAATGATGGGCTTCCTCAAAATGCCCTAGGTCTTCGTGAGCAAGCGAGTTGGATGCACACCCACTTAGTTTCTTTTGTTGAGCTTTCATATACTTATAGGTCTAGTGCATCCATTGCATGGCAATCCCTACTCACTCACATTGATATCTATTGATGGGCATCTCCATAGCCCGTTGATACGCCTAGTTTATGTGAGACTATCTTCTCCCTTTTTTGTCTTCTCCACAACCACCATTCTATTCCACATATAGTGCTATATCCATGGCTCACGCTCATGTATTGCGTGAAGATTGAAAAAGTTTGAGAATGTCAAAAGTATGAAACAATTGCTTGGCTTGTCATCGGGGTTGTGCATGATTTAAATACTTTGTGTGGTGAAGATAGAGCATAGCCAGACTATATGATTTTGTAGGGATAACTTTCTTTGGCCATGTTATTTTGAGAAGACATGATTGCTTTGTTAGTACGCTTGAAGTATTATTATTTTTATGTCAATATTAAACTTTTGTCTTGAATCTTTCGGATCTGAATATTCATACCACAATTAAGAATTACATTGAAATTATGCCAAGTAGCACTCCGCATCAAAAATTCTGTTTTTATCATTTACCTACTCGACGACGAGGAGGAATTAAGCTTGGGGATGCCTCATACGTCTCCAACGTATCTATAATTTTTTATTGCTCCATGCTATATTATCTACTATTTTGGACATTATTGGGCTTTATTATTCAATTTTATATTATTTTTGGGACTAACCTATTAACCGGAGGCCCAGCCCAGAATTGCTATTTTTTGCCTATTTCAGAGTTTCGCAGAAAAGGAATATCAAACGGAGCCCAAACGGAATGAAACCTTCGGGAACGTGATTTTTAGGAAGATTATGATCCAGGAGACTTGGACCCTACGTCAAGAAACAAAAGAGGAGGCCACGAGGTAGGGGGCGCGCCTACCCCCCCAGGGCGCACCCTCCACCCTCGTGGGCCCCCTGTTGCTCCACTGACGTACTCCTTCCTCCTATATATACCTACGTACCCCCAAACGATCGGATACAGAGCCAAAAACCTAATTCCACCGCCGCAACCTTCTGTACCCACGAGATCCCGTCTTGGGGCCTGTTCCGGAGCTCCGCCGGAGGGGGCATCCATCACGGAGGGCTTCTACATCATCACCATAGCCTCTCCGATGAAGTGCGAGTAGTTTACCTCAGACCTTCGGGTCCATAGTTAGTAGCTAGATGGCTTTTTCTCTCTTTTTGGATCTCAATACAATGTTCTCCCCCTCTCTCGTGGAGATCTATTCGATGTAATCTTCTTTTTGCGGTGTGTTTGTTGAGACCGATGAATTGTGGGTTTATGATCAAGATTATCGATGAACAATATTTGAATCTTCTCTGAATTCTTTTATGTATGATTGGTTATCTTTGCAAGTCTCTTCGAATTATCAGTTTGGTTTGGCCTACTAGATTGATCTTTCTTGCAATGGGAGAAGTGCTTAGCTTTGGGTTCAATCTTGCGGTGTCCTTTCCCAGTGACAGTAGGGGCAGCAAGGCACGTGTTGTAGTGTTGCCATTGAGGATAACAAGATGGGGTTTTTATCATATTGCATGAATTTATCCCTCTACATCATGTCATCTTGCTTAAGGCGTTACTCTGTTTTCATGAACTTAATACTCTAGATGCATGCTGGATAGTGGTCGATGAGTGGAGTAATAGTAGTAGATGCAGGCAGGAGTCGGTTTACTTGTCTCGGACGTGATGCCTATATACATGATCATACCTAGATATTCTCATAACTATGCTCAATTCTATCAATTGCTCAACAGTAATTCGTTCACCCACCGTAAAATACTTATGCTCTTGAGATAAGTCACTAGTGAAACCTATGGCCCCCGGGTCTATCTTCGTCATATTAATCTTCCAACACTTAGTTATTTCCTTTGTTTTTTACTTTGCTTTTATTTTACTTTGCATCTTTATCACAAAAATACCAAAAATATTATCCTATCATATATATCAGATCTCACTCTCATAAGTGACCGTGAAGGGATTGACAACCCCTTATCGCGTTGGTTGCGAGGATTTATTTCTTTTGTGTAGGTGCGAGGGACTCGCGCGTAGCCTCCTACTGGATTGATACCTTGGTTCTCAAAAACTGAGGGAAATACTTACGCTACTTTTCTGCATCACCCTTTCCTCTTCAAGGGAAAACCAACGCAGTGCTCAAGAGGTAGCAGTCTCCCACGTGCACTAGAGTCAATAATCTAGATTACACAGTAATGATTCTAACACCCATGGAGTTTTGGTGTTGATCATGTTTTGCTCATGGAAGAGGCTTAGTCAATGGGTCTGCAACATTCAGATCCGTGTGTATCTTGCAAATCTCTATGTCTCCCACCTGGACTTGATCCCGGATGGAATTGAAGCGTCTCTTGATGTGCTTGGTTCTCTTGTGAAATCTGGATTCCTTTGCCAAGGCAATTGCACCAGTATTGTCACAAAAGATTTTCATTGGACCCGATGCACTAGGTATGACACCTAGATCGGATATGAACTCCTTCATCCAGACTCCTTCATTTGCTGCTTCTAAAGCAGCTATGTATTCCGCTTCACACGTAGATCCTGCCACGACGCTTTGTTTAGAACTGCACCAACTGACAGCTCCACCGTTCAATTTAAACACGTATCCGGTTTGCGATTTAGAATCGTCCGGATCAGTGTCAAAGCTTGCATCGACGTAACCATTTATGACAAGCTCTTTGTCACCTCCATAAACGAGAAACATATCCTTAGTCCTTTTCAGGTATTTCAGGATGTTCTTGACCGCTGTCCAATGATCTACTCCTGGATTACTTTGGTACCTCCGTGCTAAGCTAATAGCAAGGCACACATCAGGTCTGGTACACAGCATTGCATACATGATAGAGCCTATGGCTGAAGCATAGGGAACATCTTTCATTTTCTCTCTATCTTCTGCAGTGGTCGGGCATTGAGTCTGACTCAACTTCACACCTTGTAACACAGGCAAGAACCCTTTCTTTGCTTGATCCATTTTGAACTTTTTCAAAACTTTGTCAAGGTATGTGCTTTGTGAAAGTCCTATCAAGCGTCTTGATCTATCTCTATAGATCTTGATGCCCAATATGTAAGCAGCTTCACCGAGGTCTTTCATTGAAAAACTCTTATTCAAGTATACTTTTATGCTAACCAGAAATTCTATATCATTTCCAAGTAATATGTCATCCACATATAATATTAGAAATGCTACAGAGCTCCCACTCACTTTCTTGTAAATACAGGCTTCTCCAAAAGTCTGTATAAAACCATATGCTTTGATCACACTATCAAAACGTTTATTCCAACTGCGAGAGGCTTGCACCAGTCCATAAATGCATCGCTGGAGCTTGCACACTTTGTTAGCTCCCTTTGGATCGACAAAACCTTCCGGTTGCATCATATACAACTCTTCTTCCAGAAATCCATTCAAGAATGCAGTTTTGACATCCATTTGCCAAATTTCATAATCATAATATGCGGCAATTGCTAACATGATTCGGACAGACTTAAGCATCGCTACGGGTGAGAAAGTATCATCATAGTCAACTCCTTGAACTTGTCGAAAACCTTTTGCAACAAGTCGAGCTTTGTAGACAGTAACATTACCGTCAGCGTCAGTCTTCTTCTTGAAGATCCATTTATTCTCTATGGCTTGCCGATCATCGGGAAAGTCAACCAAAGTCCACACTTTGTTCTCATACATGGATCCCATCTCAGATTTCATGGCCTCAAGCCATTTTGCGGAATCTGGGCTCACCATCGCTTCTTTCATAGTTTGTAGGTTCGCCTTGGTCAAGTAACATGACCTCCAGAATAGGATTACCGTACCACTCTGGTGCGGATCTTACTCTGGTTGACCTACGAGGTTCGGTAGTAACTTGATCTGAAGTTATATGATCATCATCATTAGCTTCCTCACTAATTGGTGTAGGAGTTACAGAAACAGATTTCTGTGATGAACTACTTTCCAATAAGGGAGCAGGTACAGTTACCTCATCAAGTTCTACTTTCCTCCCACTCACTTCTTTCGAGAGAAACTCCTTCTCTAGAAAGGATCCATTCTTAGCAACGAATGTCTTGCCTTCGGATCTGTGATAGAAGGTGTACCCAACAGTTTCCTTTGCGTATCCTATGAAGACACATTTCTCCGATTTGGGTTCGAGCTTATCAGGTTGAAGCTTTTTCACATAAGCATCGCAGCCCCAAACTTTAAGAAACGGCAACTTTGGTTTCTTGGCAAACCACAGTTCATATGGCGTCGTCTCAACGGATTTCGATGGTGCCCTATTTAACGTGAATGCAGCCGTCTCTAAAGCATAACCCCAAAATGATAGCGGTAAATCAGTTAGAGATATCATAGATCGCACCATATCTAGTAAAGTACGATTACGACGTTCGGACACACCATTACGCTGTGGTGTTCTGGGTGGCGTGAGTTGCGAAACTATTCCGCATTGTTTCAAATGTAGACCAAACTTGTAACTCAAATATTCTCCTCCACGATCAGATCGTAGAAACTTTATTTTCTTGTTACGATGATTTTCCACTTCACTCTGAAATTCTTTGAACTTTTCAAATGTTTCAGACTTATGTTTCATTAAGTAGATATATCCATATCTGCTCAAATCATCTATGAAGGTGAGAAAATAACGATACCCGCCGTGAGCCTCAATACCACATACATCAGTATGTATGATCTCCAACAAATCTGTTGCTCGCTCCATTGTTTCGGCGAACGGCATTTTAGTCATCTTGCCCATAAGGCATGGTTGGCAAGTACCAAGTGATTCATAATCAAGTGATTCCAAAAGTCCATCGGTATGGAGTTTCTTCATGCGCTTTACACCAATATGACCCAAACGGCAATGCCACAAATAAGTTGCACTGTCATTATCAACTCTGCATCTTTTGGCTTCAACATTATGAATATGTGTATCACTACTATCGAAATTCAACAAAAATAGACCACTCTTCAAGGGTGCATGACCATAAAAGATATTACTCATATAAATAGAACAACCATTATTCTCAGATTTAAATGAATAACCGTCTCGCATCAAACAAGATCCATATATAATGTCCATGCTCAACGCTGGCACCAAATAACAATTATTTAGGTCAAAAACTAATCCCGAAGGTAGATGTAGAGGTAGCGTGCCGACGGCGATCACATCGACTTTGGAACCATTTCCCGCGCATTTCGTCACCTCGTCCTTAGCCAGTCTTCGCTTAATCCGTAGTCCCTGTTTCGAGTTGCAAATATTAGCAACAGAACCAGTATCAAATACCCAGGTGCTACTGCGAGCTCTAGTAAGGTACACATCAATAACATGTATATCACATATACCTTTGTTCACCTTGCCTTCCTTCATATCCGCCAAATACTTGGGGCTGTTCCGCTTCCAGTGACCAGTCTGTTTGTAGTAGAAGCACTCAGTCTCAGGCTTAGGTCCGGACTTGGGTTTCTTCTCTTGAGCAGCAACTTGTTTGCCGTTCTCCTTGAAGTTCCCCTTCTTCTTGCCTTTACCCTTTTTCTTGAAACTGGTGGTCTTGTTGACCATCAACACTTGATGCTCCTTCTTGATTTCTACCTCCGCGGCCTTTAGCATTGCGAAGAGCTCAGGAATTGTCTTATCCATCCCTTGCATATTATAGTTCATCACGAAGCTCTTGTAGCTTGGTGACAGTGATTGAAGAATTCTGTCAATGACACTATCATCCGGAAGATTAACTCCCAGTTGAATCAAGTGACTGTTATACCCAGACATTTTGAGTATATGTTCACTGACAGAACTATTCTCCTCCATCTTGCAGCTGTAGAACTTATTGGAGACTCCATATCTCTCAATCCGGGCATTTGCTTGAAATATTAACTTCAACTCCTGGAACATCTCATATGCTCCATGACGTTCAAAACATTGTTCAAGTCCCGGTTCTAAGCCGTAAAGCATGGCACACTGAACTATTGAGTAGTCATCAGCTTTGCTCTGCCAGACGTTCTTAACGTCGTCAGTTGCATCTGCAGCAGGCCTGGCATCCAACGGTGCTTCCAGGACGTAATTCTTCTGTGCAGCAATGAGGATAATCCTCAAGTTACGGACCCAGTCTGTGTAATTTCTACCATCATCTTTCAACTTTGCTTTCTCAAGGAACGCATTAAAATTCAACGGAACAATAGCACGGGCCATCTATCTACAACAACATAGACAAGCAAAATACTATCAGGTACTAAGTTCATGATAAATTTAAGTTCAATTAATCATATTACTTAAGAACTCCCACTTAGATAGACATCCCTCTAATCATCTAAGTGATCACGTGATCCAAATCAACTAAACCATGTCCGATCATCACGTGAGATGGAGTAGTTTTCAATGGTGAACATCACTATGTTGATCATATCTACTATATGATTCACGCTCGACCTTTCGGTCTCAGTGTTTTGAGGCCATATCTGCATATGCTAGGCTCGTCAAGTTTAACCCGAGTATTCTGCGTGTGCAAAAATGGCTTGAACCCGTTGTAGATGAACGTAGAGCTTATCACACCCGATCATCACGTGGTGTCTCGGCACGACGAACTTTGGCAACGGTGCATGCTCAGGGAGAACACTTTTATCTTGAAATTTAGTGAGAGATCATCTTATAATGCTACCGTCAATCAAAGCAAAATAAGATGCATAAAGGATAAACATCACATGCAATCAATATAAGTGATATGATATGGCCATCATCATCTTGTGCTTGTGATCTCCATCTCCGAGGCACCGTCATGATCACCATCGTCACCGGCGCGACACCTTGATCTCCATCGTAGCATCGTTGTCGTCTCGCCAACTATTGCTTCTACGACTATCGCTACCGCTTAGTGATAAAGTAAAGCAATTACAGGGCAATTGCATTGCATACAATAAAGCGACAACCATATGGCTCCTACCAGTTGCCGATAACTCGGTTACAAAACATGATCATCTCATACAATAAAATATAGCATCATGCCTTGACCATATCACATCACAACATGCCCTGCAAAAACAAGTTAGACGTCCTCTACTTTGTTGTTGCAAGTTTTACGTGGCTGCTACGGGCTGAGCAAGAACCGTTCTTACCTACGCATCAAAACCACAACGATAGTTCGTCAAGTTAGTGTTGTTTTAACCTTCTCAAGGACCGGGCATAGTCACACTCGGTTCAACTAAAGTTGGAGAAACTGACACCCGCCAGCCAGTATGACTTGTATTGCCCACAACTCACTTGTGTTCTACTCATGCATATAACATCTACGCATAAACCTGGCTCGGATGCCACTGTTGGGTAACGTAGTAATTTCAAAATTTTCCTACGCACATGCAGGATCATGGTGATGCATAGCAATGAGAGGGGAGAGTGTGTCCACGTACCCTCGTAGACCGAAAGCGGAAGCGTTACCACAACGCGGTTGATGCAGCCGTACGTCTTCACGATCCGACCGATCCAAGTACCGAACGTACGGCACCTCCGAGTTCAGCACACGTTCAGCTCGATGACGTCCCGCGAACTCCGATCTAGCAGAGCTTCACGGGAGAGTTCCGTCAGCACGACGGCGTGATGACGGTGATGATGTTGCTTTCGATGCAGGGCTTTGCCTAAGCACCGCTACGATATGACCGAGGTGGAATATGGTGGAGGGCGGCACCGCACACGGCTGGGAGAGATCAACAGATAAACTTGTGTGTCTAGAGGTGCCCCTGCCCCCGTATATAAAGGAGCAAGGGGGGAGAGGCGGCCGGCCAAGGAGGGCGCGCCAAGGGGGGAGTCCTACTCCCACCGGGAGTAGGACTCCTCCTTTCCTTGTTGGAGTAGGAGAAGGGAAGGAAGGGAGAGAGGAGGAGAAAGAAAAAGAGGGGGGCGCGGCTGCCCTGGCCGCCCCTCCTCTTCTCCCACTAAGGCCCATTAGGCCCAATATACTCCCCGGGGGGTTCCGGTAACCCCCGGTACTCCGGTAGATGTCCGAAACCTCCCGAAACACTTCCGGTGTCTGAACATAGTCATCCAATATATCGATCTTTACGGCTCGACCATTTCGAGACTCCTTGTCATGTCCGTGATCAAATCCGGGATTCCGAACTACCTTCGGTACATCAAAACACAAAAACTCATAATACCGATCGTCACCAAACTTTAAGCGTGTGGACCCTACGGGTTCGAGAACTATGTAGACATGACCGAGACACGTCTCCGGTCAATAACCAATGGCGGAACATGGATGGTCATATTGGCTCCCACATATTCTACGAAGATCTTTACCGGTCAAACCTCATAACAACATACGTTGTTCCCTTTGTCATCGGTATGTTACTTGCCCGAGATTCGATCGTCGGTATCTCAATAACTAGTTCAATCTCGTTACCGGCAAGTCTCTTTACTCATTATGTAATGCATCATCCCGCAACTAACTCATTAGTCACATTGCTTGCAAGGCTTATAGTGATGTGCATTACCGAGAGGGCCCAGAGATACCTCTCCGACAATCAGAGTGACAAATCCTAATCTCGAAATACGCCAACTCAACAAGTACCTTCGGAGACACCTGTAGAGCACCTTTATAATCACCCAGTTACGTTGTGCCATTTGGTAGCACACAAAGTGTTCCTCCGGTAAACGGGAGTTGCATAATCTCATAGTCATAGGAACATGTATAAGTCATGAAGAAAGCAATAGCAACATACTAAACGATCAAGTGCTAAGCTAACGGAATGGGTCAAGTCAATCACATCATTCTCCTAATGATGTGATCCCGTTAATCAAATGACAACTCATGTCCATGGCTAGGAAACTCAACCATCTTCAATTAACGAGCTAGTCAAGTAGAGGCATACTAGTGACACTATGTTTGTCTATGTATTCACACATGTATTATGTTTCCGGTTAATACAATTCTAGCATGAATAATAAATATTTATCATGATATGAAGAAATAAATAACAACTTTATTATTGCCTCTAGGGCATATTTCCTTCAGTGCCCCCCTCCACAGATTTCCACCTCGGTCATATCGTTGTAGTGCTTATGCGAAGCCCTGCGTCGGTAATTTCATCAACACCATCATAACACCGTCGTGCTGACGAAACTCACCCTCGACCTCAGCTGGACCTAGAGTTCGTGGGACGTCGCCGAGCTGAACGTGTGCAGATCGCGGAGGTGCCGTATGTTCGGTACTAGGATCGGTCGGATCGTGAAGGCGAACGACTACATCAACCGCGTTGTCATAACGCTTCTGCTTTCGGTCTACGAGGGTACGTAGATAACACTCTCACCTCTCGTTGCTATGCATCATATAGATAGATCTTGCATGATCGTAGGCATTTTTTTTAAATTACTACGTTCCCCAACAAGAGCGTGTGGTGGTGTGCCTTCGGTCCATCTCGCGGTATTCAGTTGGTGTTGGTCTTCAGAGAATTTATTTTGGATTCAGGCTTTCTTCTGGTGTCCATAAGTTGTATTTTTTTATCTATGATTCTCTTAATCGGCGACGATTCATGTTCAGGTGCGTTGGTCCTATGGGGACTAGCATGAGGACTTACCGATGTCTACTACTCCCTCCACTTTTATTTACTCTGCATATTACATTTGACTAAAGTCAAACTTCATAAAGTTTGACCAAGTTTATAGATAAAAATATGAACATTTACAATAACAAATCTATATGATGTGAAGTATATTCAATAATGAATCTAATGGTATTGATTTGTTATTGTATATGTTAATATTTTTGTCTATAAACTTTGTCAAAGTTTGACTTGAACCAAAACTAATATGCGAGGTAAATAAAAACGGAGGGAGTACGACTAGTTTGTCTGGTTCCTGTGAGAGGGCAGCGATGACAGCTATGCGTCTTTAGGTCGCTCCAGTGCTTGCAGTTGTCACTAGGTGGTCTACGAACCATGGAGGTACTTCTGATCTATTTATCTGTAATTATGATAGTACAAAGAAACTAGAAATAATAAAAATTACAACTAGATTCATAAATCATCTAGCGACGACTACAAGCACTAAAGTAAGCTGAAGGCACGCAAAACTTGTTGTAGTTGACATTCATAAAGTCATCATGTTAAGGCCCTACAGGGCCAGCGCATCAGAACAGCAACCGACACCGATGAAAAAAGAGTAGATCAAAATGATTCAACATGAAGACACATAAATATAGACGAACGAAGACCAGATACGAGCACATTCGCCAAAGATAATCACCAATTGAACCCTGTGAGATCCGCCAAAAATACACCTGCACATGCTCTCTGATGATGCTAGATGCACCACCGAAACTTACATGTAATTTTTGGGAAATGTTTACAATCGGCAGACCGGCCGAACGCTCGGCCGGTCCAGCGCGAGTCGCACGATTCCACCAGATCAAAGGACGCCTGTAGCCCACTCGCCACGTCGCTACCGTAGCCTCCTGGCCCACCACCGCTCCCCATCCCTCTCGACCCCTCTCGACACTCTTATCCCTTTGCCCGTCCACTCATCCCGCTGCTATCTCATCCCTTACCTCTAGCACCGCACCTCATCCCCTACCAACAGCACGAGCACCCAAATCAGATCGCATGAGAAATCACCTCTGCTCCCCGCCTCCCTTTCTTGCATCTAGATCTGGTCGAGACGGGGCTCTGCTCGTCCACTCCACCCTTTGCTGATGCGAGGAGTAATCAAGGGCTGATGCAACCCGGGGAAGCCATGGCCGTCCATCTTCTTGTCCTCCCCCTCGACGAGGTTGGACGTTTTGCAACAGATGAGGCTGGAGGTGGTGGCCACCGGTGATGTGATTTTGCTGCAATCGGCACCGAAAAAGCTACCACCGGCGCCTGGATTTGTTGCATCCAGGATCCACAATTTTTGCTAGGATCCAGGTTTTTTGAGTGATTTTTTTGCTGCAACCAATCCAAATTTTTGCTACCATCGTTTTGTTTTCTGCTACCACCATTGGTATCTTTTGATTTCTTTTTTTGCTTAACTAGATCCATCTTTTTTGCTGGAATCACTCAAACTTTTTGTTACCATGGTCTTCGATTTTTGCTACAGCCGTCTTGGTTTTTGCTACCAACCCGTTTTTGACTTTTTTGCTGG
This sequence comes from Triticum aestivum, assembly GCF_018294505.1. Classification (NCBI taxonomy): domain Eukaryota; kingdom Viridiplantae; phylum Streptophyta; class Magnoliopsida; order Poales; family Poaceae; genus Triticum; species Triticum aestivum. The sequence goes on from NC_057814.1 coordinate 89,309,071, forward strand.
ATCCATCTTATTTTTGCTGGAACCACTCCAAGTTTTGCTACAATGGTGTTTGATTTTTGCTACCACTGTATTTCATTTTTGCTGGAACCACTCCAAGTTTTGCTACAATGGAGTTTGATTTTTTGCTACCACTGTATTTCATTTTTACTGGAACCACTCCAAGTTTTGCTACAATGGTGTTTGATTTTTGCTACCACTGTATTTCACTTTTGCTGGAACCGACACTACAAATTGTTGCGTTGGGGCGGACTAGTGAGCACCGGTGCTACAACCTACAAGCGGCTCCGATGAGCGGCCCCCGCAAGCGCGCCGACGAGCAGCTCCGGCGAGCTGCTAGAGAGAGGCCTCAGGGCGGACCAGTGAGAACCGGTGCTACAACTGGCAAGCGGCCCCGGCGAGCACGCCGACGAGCGGGTCCGGCGAGCTGCTAGCGGGAGGCGTCGGGGCGGACCAGTGAGCACCGGTGCTGCAACGAGCAAGCGGCTCCGGCGAGCGCGCCGACGAGCGGCTCCGACGAGGGGCTCCGGCGAGCTGCTAGCAGGAGGCGGTGAGATGTCATGGAGTTGTACGTGAGCGAGGAGGGGATTTTTTTTCTTTTTTTCTACTCTGGATCTGACGGTTACATGTGCCTATATCCAACGGCTAGGGCTGGACCGGCCGAAACTGTTCGGCCGGTGCGCCAGCGCCTAGCATCGCCCGTAATTTTTGTTCCTTTTGATATTTCTTTGTACTGGTATAACGAATGACGAATAAGATCTTCTAATCGAGACTCTCAGGGGGTGTTTGGTTCAGAAGTCTTAGGACTTTTTCTAGTCTCAGGGACTAATCAAAAAAGACTCTCTAGTAGAGTCTTTTTCTAGTCCCTGTAGAAAAAGTCCCTCCCGTTTGATTTCTAGGGACTTTTTAGGAACTTTTTCGAGTCTGTGGGACTAAAAAATCCTGAACCAAACACCCCCTCAGTCTAACCCTCGGATCGACCTATATATCACCAATCCACTTTTTTAATTACGCATGGAGAGGTGTACCGACGGTACCCTGCATGTACGCGCATTTCCCAAGATGTGTCATTTCCCACAGTGTAGACTCGATCGAGTTAAAAAGCAGAGAGCTCGATCGAGTTAAAAAGCAGAGAGCTCGATCGAGGCCACACCAACTCCAGCAGGACTCCATTCCATTCCGCACGAGCACGCGGCAACGTCCCGAGCACCCAACGCGATGTCTTCCCCGTCCGACTCCTCCACGTCTTCGGTCGAGATCGTAGCCGCCACCTCGCCTCGCTTGGCCAGCGCCGCCGCTATGGATACCTCCAACATGGACAGCAGCGCAGCCGCCCTGGGGCTCTCAGGTCTCGTCGCCGAGCGCCACGCCTCGTCGCTCCGCAGTCCGCACCCAGCGCGCCGTGGACGACGTCTGCAGGAGGTACAGTGTCTCGACGGCGTACACCGCGCGTCCCGCCGGCCAGCGGCGCGCCTGCACGCCGCTACAGGACGGCGCCGTCTGCGTTTACGAGCACGCTTTGGAGGCCGGGATATGCTTCCCGCTGGACAGCTTTTTCTGCCAAGCGCTCCAACACTTCGGCCTCGCGCCAGGCCAGCTCGCCCCCAACGGATGGCGCATCCTGGCGGCTTTCGTGCTTCTCTGCCAGGACGCCGGAGTGCCGCCGTCACTAGCCGTGTTTCGGCATTTCTTCATGCTGGGCAAGTTTAGGGTCAGGGGCTGGTACTTTTTCCGGGGAAAGGACTAGCGATCTTCACCGGGCTGCCGCCTGCCAAGCGCAACAAAGGGGTGGAAAACCAGATTCTTCTTCCTCACGGCACCGGAGGCGGAGCCATGGCCGTTCCCTGTTACTTGGGGTGAGCCGCCACGGTCCAACACTGATCTGGTGCTGACTAGCGAGGACCATAAATCGCTGGCAAAGTTACTGAGCGCACATCGCACTGCGGTTGATCTCCGAAGTTATGTTTTCAAGACCAAGCTTGCCCCGGCTTTGTCATCTAGCCTCGCCGAGTCACCACCGCCACAGCCGCCCCAACATTCTGTTGGTTCTAGTGGAGCTAGAGGTATACTTTCTTTCAAGTTTCAACTACCCAATCCAGGATTACTCGAGCAAATCATTTACTTCTGTGTTGATAGGTTCAGATCTATCCGTGAAGTATGCGGTGGAGCCGGCGGTAGGAACGGCGAAGGTGAAAACAGAGCCCGACGGCACCATGCCACCGCTGACGTTATCCGGGAAGAAGAGGAGGCATGAGGAGGCCAACTCAAGTATAGGACTTCGCCATCCCGAGACGAGACAACCACAGCTACCCGCCGGGCTTCGGCCCCATCCCAGCGCACTTGCCCGTGCTGGACACGCACGACATCAACGGCGCCGGCCATGACAGCACGATGAAGGTGCAGCGGCGCCCTATCACCGCAGACGTCGTCACGTCGACCCGCGAATCAATGCTCCAGGTATGCTGCATAAGCAAATTGTTCATCTTTCTGAAGCTGCGTGAACGGGGTCATGATCACATTGTTTGTTTCTTGCGGGAACAAACGTACCGCATGCAGACAGTGAACTACGGGTCCTCGTACGCGTTGGAGCTGGAGAAGAGGCTGGCGGCACGGGATGCCGAGCTCGAGAAGGAGAAGGCAGAGAGAGCTGTGCTGGAGAAGAAGGTGGCAGAAGGGGATGCCGAGCTCGAGAAGGTGAAGGCAGAGAGAGCTGTGCTGGAGAAGAAGGTGGCAGAAGGGGATGCCGAGCTCGAGAAGGTGAAGGCAGAGAGAGCTGTTCTGGAGAAGAAGGTGGCGGCACGGGATGCCGAGCACGATAAGGAGAAAGTAGAGAGAGTTGTGCTGGAAAAGAAGGTGGCGGCACGAGATGCCGAGCTCGAGAAGGAGAAGGCAGAGAGAACTGTTCTGGAGAAGAAGCTGGCAACAAGGGATGCCGAGCTCGAGAAGGTCAAGGCAGAGAGAGCTGGGCTGGAGAAGAAGCCAGTGGCGCGGGACGCGGAGGTTGTGGCTCCACGCGACCGCGAGCAGCTACAGAAATCAAAGCGTGGTCATGAAAACGCTGCAGTACAGCAGGATCTGCAGTGTGAGGACCAGGTGCGGCGTCGGGCGGAGCAGGCGCTGGAGGGGTACGATCGTTGGAAGGGCACCGGTGCTGTAAGAAGGACATGAGGCACTTGCTGGTCGTGCCGCCGAGCAGGCCACCTGCATGACCAACTTCTGGGTTCCTTTGGTTTATTTTAGTCGTCATGTACATTATCGTTTTGCATCTTTATAATTCTCATAAATCTCGTCGCTCTGTAGTCTAAACTTTGGAGCAAATATTTTCATCTTAGTTTATGTATCATTTCTTTCAAACTTTAAGTTTGATCAACAATTAATAAATATTGGAGTACCCGTTTTAAGGTATCGGCGCTTATGAGTTCTTTTGTGCCGTCCATTTTGCGCGCACTCTCAGTCGCCCGATCTTTGTGGGCCCCGCACCCAGCCTATTCCTCGAGAGTTTATGACGGATGGACAATGAGTACGCGAGCCACCTTTCTCATGGTTTATGTTGCGCCTGCGTGCGCCGTCTCATTGATCGCTTACTGCCGGGTTATTTCGTTCGCGTGAGTCGGGCACGTGTGTGCGGCCAGGTCGGCATGTGAGCGTCAGACATTTGCTATTGGGCGGTTCGGTTCCGGTGAGTTGGCTAGTAGTTGGGGGGTGCGAAGAGGTTGCTCGGTGTGTGTTGGGTCATTTTCACCGTCCAATATGCTGAGTATACCTCGCTCAGTCTGTGGTGTCTCGGTGTTTATTGGACCCGGACCACTAAGGCTGCGCATGAGGGGATGGGCAAGGAGGGTGCTCAACTTGCGCTAATTGGAGTCCGCCCAAAGGCACTTCGATTGGCTCAGGATATACATCTCGGCGAAGTCAGCATCGAAGGAGACCAAGAAAATGTGGGCAAATGGATCAAGGCATATACCCAAGATGACTGTGGTGTTTTGCTGGGCTCTTCTGAAAGGCGGGTCCTCGATTTAGGAGAGGGTGGTGCATTACTCTTTCCTGTCCGAGCTCACATCATTGTTGGATTCGCCGGAGACATATTTAGCATTTTTTCCTCTTCCATGCTGGACCATGACCGAGCAACCTATAAATGTGGCATCGAGTGAGCGCGTGTGGATTTCAATGTATTTGAAGAGAAACAAAAAGATTAAAGTGAATGGAGTAAATTGTATTGATGTTGAGTTGGGGTATTTATATATCCCCAACAGTCATGTACAAATGTCGGTTACAATGTTTGCATCCCTTGGAAGAGACATGATGCCTGTTCGGGATGGATAGCGTTTGGACAAAGCAGAAATTCTAACTGCCGGACAGTTTATCCTATAGAATATTCTAATACAAATCTAACTGCTCAATTAGCCTAATGAGTACGTTAACTGTTCCTAACACTCCCCCTTGGACAAACGTCATCCTTTGTATATTTCATCATGGTTGAAAATTTTCATATAGTGTTGGTTGCTGGATTGTCATTAGTTCATCTTGGTAGTCTTCGATCTTGAAATCTTGATTGTATAGTTAATATCTTCTTAAAATCATGTAGGAAAATATAAGGAGAAAACATAGAATTTTGATATATGATGGGTACATTAATTGTCCCATTAAAACCTATATGAGAAATCCATTGGAAACCTCATAAAGAATAATATAATTTTTATTATTGGATGATAGTTAATAAGTGTAGTTCTAGGAGTTTTCTCCCCCTGAACTTTGCAAAATTTCAATTTGCAATGTTGTTATATATAAAAATGGTATGCATTTGAGCAATACAAGTGGTATTATCTTGATAGATAATGGAAGATGATTCTGTTGAATCTTAACTACATAATATCCGTCTTGATATGATTATGAGCACCTTTCATGTGTTGTATAGACTTCGATGATGAAATCATCGACATATAAATAGGTCATGTAGAATCCAGGGAGGGATTCTGTTAATAACTACATGTAAGCAATCTTTATCCGAGTATCTTTTCGAATAAGGAACTCTCATAGTCGATTGTACCACACAATCTTCGACTCTTTTAAGTCATGAAGTGACTTTTGATGTTTTACATAATATATGTTGCGATTGGTTTTTGGATTCAGATTTTATGCCTTTTAGGAACATTTATTTATATATCCGAATTGAGTGATCCATATGAGTATGTAATCACTGCGTCTATCAACTATAGGGATAGTTTATTTGTAATTGCCAGTAATATTAATATTGAAACTTAATTCCACTTATACCAAGAGGGTATTTTAACATTATAATTAATGTTGAGTCTCTGCATGAACCCTTGTGCTACAAGCCTCGCTTTTTCACCACCTCATTGTTTTCGTTATGGACGAAAAATCATTTGTTTTCCAGCGGGAAAGATACTTATGAGGAGAATGTATTGTTGTGGTAAATACCTCTCTTTTGTTGAACGAGTGCTATTCTTATTTAATTGCCTCCTTCTAGTTGAACCAATATATGAGTGCATGAGGCACTCTGCCATGGACTTTGGTTCAGGGCCCTAAAGGTTTTAGCAATTTAAGAATAAATATTTGTTGACAAATGTAGTCTTTATGTTATATGATTCTGTTGAATTAGTGGAATGTGTGGAAATAATATTATGTCTTTTAACTCCTCATGATTTCCCATAACAATGGAGTCAAGGTGTTTCGATGTCCCAACACTTTAAATATTGTGCACGTTTATGTTGGGTTTGGATGGTGAGCATTTGTTATGTGTTATTCGACTTGAGGTTGAACTACATTTACTAGTTGAGGATATAATTTACTTTATTTCCGCGGATTCATATGAGAACTCATTTCTCATGTGACCATGTTTCTCCCCCCTTTTGCTCTCATTTGCGGAGAATAGTGGTTGTATGAGGTACTTCCACTTTGTATGTCACATTGCTTGCATGCATAATGTGATTTCATGGCGTCTTTGTCATAAGTAAATGTATGTGGCAGATTTGCAATGTGTTGCAAATATATGATTGAACTTGATGTTCAGATTTTGAAGTATGTGAATATGATGACTGAAAGTCCATGACATTTCTAATTTATCGGCATTCATTGTGGTACGAATCTCCCCCTAATGCCGAAAATGTCCTTATTTCAATGTAATCAACGTACATGCTATAACCAATTCCCCTGATAGGAGCTTGAGATATTTATGATTGACGGATAAATAAATAGTTACCCAAATTTAATGTGAGGGTCCGTTACTGTACGCTGGAGTGGTGATATCGGTATATAACCGAATTCTCGCAGATGGGAAATACTTGTTGATTTCCACGTACTTACTGCAAGGGGAAGTAGTATGCAGTTGGAATGATCTATAATAGATCTGCGGTGTGTAAGACCGCATGTCTACAACAAGATGTTGCTAAATTAAAATTCTTAGAAGTGGTCATTTGATTAGTTTGATTCTTTTGATAAAGAATTTAGCTGCACCATTTTGGGTATGTACATGAGGTACTTAGTAAAATCATAAATTCTCTTAAAAATGGCATTCAAATGGGTTTAACCCATATCTTAGGATAATTTGCTCATAATTTGACAATTTGAGCAATTGATTAGTAAAATCATGGATTTGTGGAGATTAGAGACCCACATAAAATCATCTATTAGATGTCTATGGATGCCATGAATATATGCCCCCAAAATAGTTGAGTAGTCCACATATATCTTCTTGGATGTGTTCAAGAAATGTAAGTGACTATTTTCTGAATTTTAAGGTGAGAGTCCGTAAAAAAATCATGGCACATGTTATCATGCACGCATCGCTCTAGTACAGAGAGACTAGGCAAAATGAAGAGAAACAGAAAGATTGAAGTGAATGGAGTAAATTGTATTGATGTTGAATTGGGGTATTTATATCTCACCAACAGTCATGTACAAATGTCGGTTACAATGTTTGCATCCCTTGGAAGAGACATGATGCCTGTTCGGGATGGACAGCGTTTGGACAAAGCAGAAATTCTAACTGCCGGACAGTTTATCCTATAAAATATTTTAATACAAATCTAACTGCTCAATTAGCTAATGAGTACGCTAACTGTTCCTAACAGTATTGTCATGGCTGTATCGCAGCCTCCGTGTACTGTGTCTTTAGTTGTCCTTTTGTTACTTATTAGTGGTGTAATCCTTATTATTGTATTATTAACAGTACCATGTGCATTTCTGCAAAAAAAAAAAACAGTACCATGTGCAGTAATGCCATGAGGGAGGCGGGCGATAAATAATCATGACAGAAAATATATTTGTTTAATGGAAGAAAATGGTTTTTTTATCAATGGTGAGATGGCAGCCACCTGTATGATGTTCGTTGGACCTGACCATGGAGAAGTTTGCCCAGTTGCGGAGAAGCCCCACGCCGGAGATTGTCAATGCGTAATGATTTGGGCCCTCTTATTGTTCTCCATCTACCTCCTGCCTTTCACTATGTTTCTATATATTTCTTATTTCTTACTTTTGTCTTTCACTAGTCTTGTAATTTCAAGATTCTATCTTTGACCAACAATTAGATGAATGCAGTGCATATAGGTCAGTTGTCTTGGAAATTAATTGTTACTTTTTGGATGATATTGTTAGCTATTTCGATCAATATCTCATAATCTCATTTGTACTTGCGCAAATTTTGTGTTTGGATTAATAGTTGCTTCTCAATCGCCTGTGAGTACCACCATACTAAAATAGTATGTAGAGTATATGGCACACAAAAATAATCATGGAACTAAAAAATTGGCCGTGCAGGGAGGCGAACTATATATGATCACTTCGATAGGGCCCTGCCAAGCTAATTTGGAAAAAGATCGAGTGTAAATATAACAGGGCAAGAGTCCCATGGAACCCAAGGATCCGGACGAAGCGACAATGGTACTCGACGCTCGCAGGGTGTACGGGGAGGAATTATATCACTGGTCAACTACAAATGGAATAAAGGTGGAAAGGGGTTTGCTTTTTTTTAGGGTTGGAAAGGGATCTATTGATGTACAAGGCACGTGAAATCACCACAAGCAGGAGGCTTGACAAATGGAAGACCACATGAGAACCTTGTCAGGAACGGACAACCACAAGATGACCATCTGCCGGCACATCAAGGAGATTTACAAAAGAATCAGGGAATCCCTAAAAGAAAAGTCAGTAGGCGAACCCTAAAAAATTGAATCTCCATCTAGAACAACTATTCGAAGTACTCGGTACTACGGGCTACCCTCATTAGCATGTAGCAATGCACTTGGATGATTTTTGTGGGGCCCAACCCCACACCAATGCTAGCACTTGGTACTACGGGTTGCCCTCGTTAGCGTGCGGCAAGGCCTCCTTACCCAATTGTTGTTGGCTTCTCCAACCTCCCCCCACCATGGCCACAACTTGGCACACTGATACGACATTATCAACTGGTCGCCTGCGTCACATCCAAGCTTGTGTCATACTACCATGGGGCGTGTGTGTGTGCGCGCGCGCGCGCGTGCGTGTGTCCTCATTCGTGCGCCCTCATAGGTGGGGCGGTGAGAGGTGTGAGTGGTAAGAGGGGTGTGAGTGTGACGCCCCATTCATAATCATGCACTAATTAAACACACATCATGTACGATCACGAACGGTGACTCCATGTTAATATTACAACACAACTCTACGACGCAAATTTAAACATAAATCTTTATATTACAAACTAGGGTCACGAGGACGATACAGGCATCAAGTTAAGTCTGGGGACAAACAAGTTTTGCCTTAAGAAGGCTGAGCATAACAATGACACTAGATCAAAAAGACGCAGACCTCCTACCTGGGACCTCCGAACTACTCGTTGGCATCGAACTCCATGTAGTAGCCATTCTCAGAATTACGTGCATCCATGGTGCTACCAACTGTTGCAGCAACCGAGTCAGATGAAAAGAATATCAAAGCAACAGTGAGTACTTATCCAAAGTACTCGCAAGACTTACATCAGATCTATACTACATATGTATCGGTATCAAAGGAATGGGGTTATATCTTTGGACTATACTGCAGAAATGCCAGAATAAGGGGGAGAAGCTCAATGTAACAAAGACTACCAGCATCTTGCAGCAATAGAAAAGGGGAGCATAATTGACACTAACATGTACTTACATATAGCAACAACATACCCAGAGATCCTTTCGTCATCTCCATGTGAGAAAGCAATCACCGGATATTCCTATATATTATCTTGATGTATTTTATCAAGTATACAGTTAAAGTTGTAAGAGGTCGGGATACGTCTCCAAGTTGTCCTGTTACCGTGGACTCACCTATTCCAATAGTTTAACTTTCCTGCATGGGTGCACCACATTTCCCGATATGCTAAATTACCCTATGGCCGGAGACACTTTTCTGGGTAATAACCGGCCTCAGGCAATCAACACGGTGAAGTTCTACGTCTGCTCTCCAGAGAGTTCACCCGCTATTCTACATCCTAAGCATGAAAGGGTTGTTTGGCCGCTCACCCTAAGCACTCCAGGATGTTGTGGGGACGACCGGGACCAAGCCCACCTCTGGATCAGCAGAAGGCAATATCCGCTCACCTGGGCGGGTGCCGCATCGCTGAACTGTGACATCTGATGGAGCCTTTGGTAGAATATGACGCCGAGGGCCCCATAACCATTATCCCGTGTGGCGGTTCGTGCGTATATGCTAGTGGCATTTTGAGATCAAATACTCAGAACTCGTTAAGCGTGTTATTGTTAAGTAACTGCGGACACCGAATAGGGCCAGGACCACCTCTCTCTGGATGGTCTCTGCCTGCCATGTCGTTCCGCCATAGTGAACCACTCGTGGGTGCTCTCTGAGCCAACCCGACTTTAACATAGCATGTATATTGCAACATTATAAAGTATACTCATGATCATCGCCGAGAGGGAACACGACCCGGTAGTATCGCATGGCAAACAAACAAGGGTGAAGGGCCACTGATGGGACTCAAGCATAGCTAAACTAAACAAGATAGGATATCAAGTAAAGTACCGATAACAGGTGACAAAAAGGCTATGCATTTGAATAAGATCTACCGATAAAATATCAACTGAACTGACACTCTAATGAAAGAACTAGAGAGAAGGAATGTACGATATAGGAATGATCAAGGGGGTTGCTTGCCTGGAAGCTCCGCTGCAGGGTTCTGTTCCACGAGATCATAGTCGTACTTAGGGTCTACTACGGTCTCGGGGTCTACCGATAAGAATCAAACGCGGGAACGAAATAAATAACGAGCAATCAAATGTAGCACAAAATGCATGTCATGGCAAAACATGATGATGATGTGCTATAATGCATTGCTAAACATTTTAATTGAAGTGGGGAAACTATTTAGGAATATTTCCCCAAATTCAAACAATATTCATTTATTGATTCAGTAGCAAAATGTCTAGGTTCATTATGATAAAAAACTAGGGCGAATTTTTTTCGAGTTAGTAAACATGCATATGTAGTCCATTGAGATCCATTTCAACGGATGTGCACTTTGATGTTGATTGTGTAGTTGCTCGAGAGCAATCCCTTCGTTTGGGGGTCACTGTAACATCTGAATTGAAGTGAAAACATATCCCCAACCACCAAATAAAAATGTTCAGCAAATGTAGCACCCTAAGACAAATCCCTATACAATGATACAATCCCTGGGAAATTTCACACATCATAAGCACGAGGAGTGAACAAGAGCCATGATCATCACACGAACCGCCTCGGTGACAGCCTGCAAGAGGTTGGGAGCCCCTACCCGATGGTGTGCACTCAACTGTAACTTCTCTGGGAGCGCACACTCGCCGTCAAAGTACACCTGCTTGGGGAAGCCTACTCCTTTGGGAATATTGATGTTTCCTCCCCATAGGGGCAAGGAAACCAAGGACGTCGAGTCGACAACCTTGTAGCCACCCAAATCTTCCGACGTTCGTTCTTGCTGCCATTAGGGACGTCCTAGACCTCATCATGGGCACAGACACCCATGAGGGGCAAGGAAATACTGTAATAACAAGCAGTTGCAACACTCTCTAGATATCCAGAACTACAAGAAATATGGTCGATAGTGACCCACCATTTTGGTTAATAAATCGTCATTATTTTCAATTTATTACATTTTTATGACCAAACTGATAAGGTCAACAGTTGGTCGTCAAGAACGAACAAACAGGACCTTTCCTAAGTTTTGGTCCTAGTTTTTAGGACCAAAATTATTTGGTCATAGTTTTTATGAAAAAAAATTAGGTCATTACCTATGTGCCTCATCCACATAGGATCTGACATGGCTGCACTGATGTGACATCATCCACGTGCCCAACATGATGACATGGCAAAAATAGTGACGTGTACAACACATCAGATCCGACGAGGCATTGGTAGTGATGACATAAATTCATCATAATTTTTGGCAAGCCAAGCCCAATAAGGCTGGCGCATAAAACTTTATATGCATTTGTTTTACTGGGCCAAAGCCCATATTGGATCCATTACGTATTACATACGATCCATTATGTATTACGTAAACTAACCTTTTTAGACAAGAAATTGTACTACAAGTATAGTTCAGTAAAGAATACATTAGCGATTTACATTAGACATATAGCTTTTGGAGTATCCCATCACACACAAACTAAGATTACACAGAATATCCCATCACACACAAACAAAGATTACACAGGCTGGACAATATCACACCGATTTAAATTACACACTTAGCTTTTCGAATATCCCAGCACACACAAACATTACATAGCCCATACAAATGGTATTTACGAAAAACATAGTCTGTTGCACAACAACAACATGGCTCCATTGTCTTCCTATTTAAGAATTCTGAGAAGCGTTTCGTCCTGGCACGGGAGGGCAACACATGAGAAGAAAAATTAAGCATAACATGAAATAAGAAAATGCAGCAAGCTGAGACTAGAATGCAAATAGTATATAAGCAAGTCATGGATGCAAGCAGATTTTAGAGGGTTTTATGTGGCTGCCTGGCCCGACTTTTGTTTCTTCCATAAATCAGGTTACAAATATTAAACACTTGTAAGTTAAAATTCATATTATATCATATTGTCTAAACTCTCCACCTCCTGCAGAGGACTCAAACATTAGAAGATCATAATCAAACCAAGCTTAAACTAAAACAAACAGACCTTAATTAAATCCAGGCATATATCATGAACAGTTCATCCGATGATTTCCTCTATTGCTGCCACACATGCATCAAAGGGAAGTATACAAGTTCTACGATCTTTAAGAAATGACTACTTATGAGATCTGGAAAGAATGAAGACAAGTGAAGTGTTCATAGATGTGTCCATGAGAGAAAGCAAATGTTAAAGACCCAAGGGGGTATTAGCATACTGATTGCCAAAAAAAGGAATAGATAGTGCTCAATATTATGGTGTTCAACGCTTTTAAATAGAGAAACAACAAGTTGATGTGTGCATTGATTCTCTAGCATCCAAATAACTCTTGCATGAGAAGAAAATTAAGAACATGTTGGCAATTGACAATAGTTCACGTCCAGTATAATAAACTGGAGCAAAAGCTACATACAACGCATGAAGGGTTCATCTGATTACTTAACTTGTAGCAATATGAACATTTGTGCATTGTATTAAACCATAAAATTCCGACACTAACTTTCGATGGCAAAGTTATGAAAAATATTAAACATCATATACTAGCTACCGAGTTCATTTATAGATATACACCTAGAAACCATCTAGTACGACAGTTCAGATGATAAGGTTGGCCAGGCTAACATGAGAATAAAATGTCATATCATAATGTCCCAACAACAGAGAGCATATGATTCCAGGATGCATAAAAAAAGTTAGATCGGAGCACGACCAGAGGCATTCAACATCAGCATCCAGGTTTGAGAGTATTAGCCTAGCTGGGAGAAGCAGCAGAGAAGGAGGCAACATTGGCGAAGTGGAGGCAAGATCCATGGCGGTGGCACCACCTCCTGCACCTCACCTTGCCTCGCCACCAACTAGAGATGGATCCCTTGCCACCGCCCGCGAAATCGAGGAATCCCAAATCTGGCGGGGGAGAAACAGACCAAGGAGTTCGTCGCCGATCACTCTATTGCCACCTTGGCCTTCTTCTCGGTATAGATCTGGTACAGATTGCTGACGGTTCATGGGGTTCGTCGAGTCGTGCAGTGCTAGACTGTGACTGACAAGGAAGGCAACTTGATCTGCGCCGGGAGGTAATGAACGACGGGGTCGGTGTTGATCTGGTGGAGATGGAAGATGCGGTCGTTGTCCAGCCGCAACAATTGATCCCGCCGCCACCGTCGCTTTAGCTCGAGGGGGCTATCTGGATGGGAGGAGCATGGCGAGGTGGACGTGGGGTAGAAAAGGAAGGCGCCGACGGCTGTATAAGGGAGGGGAGAGGGGAGTGGTGGAGGCAATCCCTATTTGGCGCTTCAGGCGCCGTTATAGGCCATTTTGCTAACGGGCGCCTGAAGAGCACACCCCCGCTCCGTGCTTGGGCCGGCCCAGTTTGCCTTCGTTTTGTCTTTTAAAGCTTCAGAAAAAGGTGCTTCGGTGGGATCGAACACGCGACCTCATGCTTCGAAGAAGCCGCAACAACCACTAGACCATCACGGTGCATGTGTTTTCTTTTATTTATTTTCTTCCATTTTATTCTCTTTCTCCAGGTTTTTCCAGTTCGCTACTGTTTTGGATGGTTTATTCGGTTTTTCTTTTTATTTTCTTTGTTTTCTTCAATGCGCGGATTTTTTTTTCAAATTCTTGAACCATTTTTTCAGTTTTATGACCTTTCTTATTCAAATTCGATGAACTTTTCTCAAAGAGATGAACTTTTTTTTCAAAATCGATGAACTCTTTTTAAATTCGGTAAACTTTTTCCAAATTTGATGAACTTTTTTTCAAAATCGATGAACTCTTTTTAAATTCTATGAACTCTTTTTCAAATTCGATGAACTTTTTTCAAAATCGATAAACTCTTTTTAAATTTGGTGATCTTTTAAAAATCAATGAACACTTTTCAATTTCGATGATTTTTTTTTAAAATTCGATGAAAATTTTCAAATCAATGAAATTTTGTTAGATCTATTTTGAGAAGTCAACGATCAAATGGTTTGAATGATTAACAGTTTTTTTCTTTTGAGAAATTGACCGATAACAGATGACTGGGTTGCGGTCGAGCGAAAGGAAACGAACGAGCGAAGTTGTTTGTTGGGCCGGCCCACGAGCTCGAGGCTGTGAGCGCCAGCTTAGCTAATTGGTGCCTGCAGCGCCAATAAGAAGCTGCCGCGGGCGCGCCTGCCTGGCCTGTAGCGAGCGCAAGTCTGGGTCGGCCGTGGGCTAGAGGCCTGAAAACGCTTTTTTTTTCAATTTTTCACATCTTCGTATTTTCCATTTTTTCTTTTTTACCTTTGTTTATACTTCCAAATATTATATATATATATATATATATATATATATATATATATATATATATATTCCAAAAACGACTTTACACAATCCTTTTAAAAATATTAATCATGCATTTGAAAAATTTCTAAATGTGTATAGAAAAAATGTGTCTAATGCATGCAAAACATGTATACAAAAAACATTATGATGTGTACGAAAAAGTAGACATCAAAAATATTTGTTAAATATTAATCATGTATTTAGAAAATGTTAAAACACGTATAAAGAATGTTCCTAATGTATATGAAAAATGTAAAACATGTATCAAAATGTAGACATTAACATGTATCTACAAAATTGCTAATTCTGCATTAAAAATGTTAACGTGTATATAAATATGTTGCTGACGTATACAAAAACTGCACATTATGTGTGAAAAGAGTAGACATCAAGAACATATATTTTATAGACAAACGTTAATCTTGTATTTGAGAAATGTTAACCATGTACAAAAATATTGTTTCAAATGTGTGAAAATATATACAGTTTGTATGAAAAATAGGCATAAAAACAGAAGAATGATAAAAATGTTAATCATGTAGTTAAAAATATCATAATGTCTAAAATCACGTTCCTTATGTACGCAAAAAATGTACAATTTAAATAAAAATATGTACAATTTATATGAAAAATACTAGACATCACTACCAATTATTTGAGAAAAATATTAATCACATATTTAAATATTTTGAAGGACAAAAAATATTTCATATGTATAAGGATTTTTCATGCATATAAAAAATATTAAATGTGTATAAAATGTTCTTGATGCATACGAAAAATGTACATTGTGTGTAAAAGAAACTGTTTATATCATAAAAATTGTCCACCGTGTATTTGAAAAATGTTGCCTATGTATTCAAAAAATGTTCAAAGCATCTATTTAAGAAAAAATGTACATCATGTTTAAATAAAATATTCAACAAGTATCAACAAAATGTTTCGCGTGCACACAAAAATGTACATTGTATACTAAAAAGGGTCTTTTACATCTGTATCCCTAACTCGAACCCACTACTAACATTTGCCCCTAATTCGCAAGCCTGCTCAAAAATACCCCTCCGCTGTCATGTTCCCTTATAGAATTGCCCTTCCGTGTCGTTTCCGTCCAGTCAAGGCTGTTTGACTGGTAAGCGGCCGTTTCTTTGACATTTTTGCCTCTCCGTCCTTACACCTGGGCCCAGGTCACCAGCTCACTCTTGAGGGAGTCCTGGATTAGGGGGTCCTCGGACTGCCGGACTATATCCTTTGGCCGGACTGTTGGACTACGAAGATACAAGATTGAAGACTTTGTCCCGTGTCCGGATGGGACTCTCCTTGGCGTGGAAGGCAAGCTTGGCAATTCGGATATGTAGATCTCCTCCCTTGTAACCGACTCTGTGTAACCCTAGCCCCCTCCGGTGTCTATATAAACCGGAGGGTTTTGTCCGAAGGACCAACAACGATCATAATCATAGGCTAGCTTCTAGGGTTTAGCCTACACGATCTCGTGGTAGATCAACTCTTTTAATACTTATATCATCAAGATCAATCAAGCAGGAAGTAGGGTATTACCTCCATTAAGAGGGCCCGAACCTGGGTAAACATTGTGTCCCCCGCCTCCTATTACCATCCGCCTTAGACGCACAGTTCGGGACCCCCTACCCGAGATCCGCCGGTTTTGACACCGAAATTGGTGCTTCATTGAGAGTTCCACTATGCCGTCACCATAAGGCTTGATGGCTCCTTCGATCATCGGCAACGATGCGATCCAGGGTGAGGCTTTCCTCCCCGGATAGATCTTCATATTTGGCGGCTTCGTACTGTGGGCCAATTCGCTTGGCCATCTGGAGCAGATCGAAAGCTACGCCCCTAGCCGTCAGGTCAGGTTTGGAAGCTTAAACTATACTGCCGACATCCGCGAAGACTTGATCTTCGACGGATTCGAGCCCATGTCAGGTGCGCCGCAAAGTCACGACGGGCATGACTTAGCTCTGCCGACGGACAGTGTTCGGGAGATCCCACCGGCAGCTACTCCGGCTTTCAATCCGGAGCAGATTGCGCCGTCCGAGGACGGGTGGATGGACCCCGCCACGGAGGCCGCACACTCAACGGCGATAGAGCCGAATACTGACTTCACCGCCTACGAGACCCGTGCTGTCGGACACCTGGATTCGTCCCCAGCTACGGGCTCCGAACCGCCTGCGTCCATGCCTATCGAATCTGATTGGGCACCGATCATGGAGTTTTCCTCCGCGGATATCTTTCAGCACTCACCACTGGGCGACGTGCTAAACTCATTGAGGTCTCTCTCCTTGTCAGGAGACCCTTGGCAGAACTATGTCCGGCTAGAGTGGGATGCGGATGACGAAGAAATTCGCTCCCCACCCACCACCCACTTAGCAGACACTGTCGACGATTTAACCGACATGCTCGATTTTGGCTCCGAAGACATCGACGGTATGGACGACGATGCAGGAGACGAACAGGAACCACCGCCCACAGGGCGCTGGACTGCCACCTCATCATATGATATGTACATGGTGGACACCGCCAAAGGAGGCGATGACGATAAGGCAACAGAGGATAATCCCTCCAAGAAGCCAGTCAAGCACCGGCGTCAGCGGCGCCGCTCCAAATCCCGCCTCGGCAAAAACATCGATAACAGCGCAAGAAAAAATAATACCCCGGTCGACTCCAGAGGAAACAACGACCACACGGACCCAGCAACAGAGCAGGACGAGCCAGCGGACGGCGAACATAGTACGGGGCCGCTGTCCGATCACGGCGGCGCCGAGGATAAAGCTAATTAGCCTGTCTCTGGACAGGAGAACAGTCCGGACGACAATGCACACATCATCCCGGAAAGGCACTTGGAGCAAG
Organism: Triticum aestivum; assembly: GCF_018294505.1. NCBI lineage: Eukaryota > Viridiplantae > Streptophyta > Magnoliopsida > Poales > Poaceae > Triticum > Triticum aestivum. Next base: position 89,326,383 of record NC_057814.1, read on the forward strand.
AGAACCTCCAGAGAAGGCTTCTCGCCACTGCGAGAAGTCTAAAGAAGCAAAAGCAAAGGCTCAAGGCCGCGCAGAATACACTCAACAGTAGATGGAACAAAGTGCTCGACACTGCAGAAAAGTACGGTGGCAGTCGCCACACAAAAAGCTATCCAAAGCGCAAGCTGCTGCCTGAATTCGATGACGAGGCTTTAGAGCCTATACAGCCGAAAAATAAAACGGCCGATGAGCTGGATCGACCACCCCATGGCCGCAATAGGGCAGCTAACGACGTTGGTATGGCCAGGTCCATCTACGGATCTAGGAAGCGCGCTCTGGCACAGAATCAAAACCGAACACTACAACCGTCAGAACGTCATGACACATCCAAGTACAGGGGTGCTGCGCACCCCCTATGCTTCACCGATGAGGTGCTGGATCACGAATTCCCAGAGGGATTCAAACCCGTGAACATAGAGGCGTACGACGGAACGACAGACCCTGGGGTCTGGATTGAGGACTTTATACTTCACATCCATATGGTTCGCGGAGATGATCTCCACCCCATCAAATACTTGCCCCTCAAGTTGAAAGGACCAGCTCGGCATTGGCTGAAGAGCCTCCCCGAAAACTCAATTGGAAGTTGGGAAGAGCTTGAGGATGCTTTTAGGGCTAATTTTCAAGGGACCTATGTCCGACCTCCGGATGCAGACGATTAAGTCATATAATTAAACAGCCCGGAGAGTCAGCCTGAAAGCTTTGGAACAGGTTCCTCACTAAGAAGAATCAAATCGTCGATTGCCCGGACGCCGAAGCTTTAGCAGCTTTCAAGCACAGTGTCCGGGACGAATGGCTCGCCAGACACCTCGGCCAGGAAAAACCGAGGACAATGGCAGCCCTGACAAGCCTTATGACCCGCTTTTGCGCGGGCGAAGATAGTTGGCTGGCCCGTAGCGGCACCAGCGACCCAGGCACATCCGAAGTTAAGAATGGCAATGGAAAACCACGACGCGACAAAACCAAGCGGCGAAACAATGAAGACAGCCCAAACAACACGGCGGTGAACGCCAGATTCAGGGGCTCATGATCCGGTCAATGGAAAAAGCCATTTAAAGGCAGCAGAGATGGACCGTCCAGCCTAAACAAGATTCTAGACAGATTATGTCAGATTCATGGCACCTCCGACAAACCTGCAAATCACACCAACAGAGAATGCTGGGTTCTCAAGCAGGCCGGTAAGCTAAACGCCGAACACAAGGGGAGGGAGACACCAAGCAAAGACGAGGACGAGCCTCGCCAGCAAAATACGGGGGGACAGAAAAAAATTCCCGCCAGAGGTCAAAACAGTGAACATGATTCACGTAATGAAGAGGAGGAGCAAATGCGCACTCCGAGACGTATGCGCCATGGAACCCGTCACCCCCAAATTCAACCCTTGGTCGGCCTGCCCGATCACTTTCGATCGTAGGGATCACCCGGATAGATCCGGCACGAAGGATCTGCTGCCTTGGTGTTAGACCCAATAATTAACGGATACCATCTCACCCGAGTCCTTATGGACGGCGGCAGTAGTCTCAATCTGATATATCAGGACACAATCCGCAAAATGGGGATAGACCCGACAAGGATTAACCACAACAATACTACCTTTAAGGGAGTAATACCAGGCCCAGAGGCCCGCTGCACGGGCTCTCTAGTACTAGAGGTTGTATTCCATTCTCCCGACAACTTCCGAAGTGAAAAGTTAACCTTCGACATCGCTCCATTTCGAAGCAGCTATCAAGCACTACTCGGAAGGACGGCCTTCGCTCGTTTCAACGCAGTACCGCATTATGCTTATCTTAAGCTTAAGATGCCCGGTCCACGTGGCACCATCATAGTTAGCGGAAACGCAGAGCGTTCCTTGCGTACGGAAGAATGTGTGACGACTTTAACAGCCGAACACTGACTGGCCTCTCCAACCAGAATAAATGATCTGTTGTCAAGACCGCGGACACGGCTAGACGAATCTGGCGCAACATTGGCTGTAACAGCTCAGATAAACCTGAGATTGGGTTGATGGATATATCCCCATAAGTGGCGCTAGGGGCTTTCCGCATGTAAAAATGAACTACAGTTCGGGTTGCCCTTATTTAGATTAAATTTTAATGGTTTATTAAGAATAACCAATTTTTCGCACGAATACTTTCACCTGAGTTTTTCCTTTTTATAGATGATAATCGTGCTACACCCTTCCAGGATACGGCACAACGGAGACACAGGCGCAGACGTGCAGCAGGGCCCCGCTCAAAGGTTTCTTTTTTAGATTAAGACCGTGTGTAAACCTTTCTTACTGTCTCTTGTTGCTTTACACCCTCCGGATACTAAAACATAACCGAGAGGGATGCTGGCGTTATTGGCATTTCGCCACGCCAGACTAATGCACGTACCTGGAAATTTAGGGTTCATTATCAAGGGCGCTCCCAGCCCGGTATATGTTGTAAAGACCGAATACCTTAGGGAGTGTTCGGCGTCGCGAGTTTGGCCTTATATGCATCAGCTCCGAATCATGTCTTTGGTTAATAGTTGGGTTTGCCCGGCTCCCATGTTTTGGTACCTTACGTTCCGCTATATCGGCTAAGGTAGCACTGGGAGAACAACTGCGATTGTGCCCTGGTTCATCCGGACGAGCACCTCAATAGAAAAAGCCGAAAACTGACTGTCATGATACAGCGCGAGACTGGTCAACCACTCGATGACTCATCGGAATCTTCGCGATTCCTCCGCATTAACGAAGGACCGGTTTCCCGATCATGTATGTACGCGCACCGTCTTCGGATAGACGCGGAAGTACCAGGGGCTATATAGTAGCCCCACCGTCAAACTCCTATGGCTAAGTAAAAGTGTTAAAGCAATATAGTCTGATTGCCTTGTTCGCCGCGCTATCACCTCCTTAATGTACCAAGATGTTGGATCAAGTGTGAATACGCGCTTTTCCGAACACCCCCGCATTACATGCGTGGGGGCTGAAGCCGACGACTGCAAACTTTCAGGTTATATACATACATAAACGGCCGCACAGGAGGCATCATAATACTTTCAGGCAAAAGTATAAACACAGCCTTTATAATCCTAATAGCATTGTTTTTACAATCGGGTTACATGTAACTAGAACATGATACTCTTTGAGCACTGAGCCTCTATTAAACGAGCGCCTTCTAGGACTTCTTCAAAATAGTGCTCGACCGACGCCTGGCCTACGGCCGGACTCTGGGTTGCAATAGCGGTGGCCTCCATCTCTGCCCAGTATGTCTTAACACGGGCAAGAGCCATCCGCGCACCCTCTATGCACGCCGACCTCTTTGTAGCATCGATATGCGGCACAGCACCAAGGAATCGTTGCACTAAACCAAAATAACTATTCGGCCTTGGTCCTTCCGGCCAAAGATGATCCACGAGGGACCTCATGGCAAGCCCGGACAACCTATGGAGCTTAGCCCACTCGGCCATTCACTCATTCAGCAGCAGCGGACGCGTCGGAGCACTGAACTGCGACCAGAACAACTTTTCCACTTCATGATCTTTTTGATCTTTGAAAAATTTAGTCGCATCAGCAGCACTCGTTGCCAAGTCCACGCACGCATCTGCAGCACTCCATAATTAATCCAGAGGGGCATACTTCGGATCTCCGAACTTCGTCCGCAACAAAAGGGCTTCCCAGCCGTGATATCTCCGGCTTGACGAAGCTCCTCCTTCGCCACTCTTATTTTCGAGCGGGTCTCCTTGGCTGCTACCATGGCTTTCTCCAGGTCCGCCGCCTTCGCTTGATTGTCCTTTTCGAGAAGCTCATACCGGTCGGCGGCATCCCTTAGCTCAACAGCCATCTTGGCTATTTTATCTTCGCTCTGGCGATGAGTAGTCTGTTCGGCTCTTAATTCTTCGACCGCCTTTAGGGCGGCCGCATCACTTCTCCTGGCTTGTTCCTTGGCTCGGGCAAGCTCCGCCCGAAGGGTCTCCACGGCGGCAGCTCCATCTGCAATCACAACATGTTATAGATACTAGCATCATGCTCCTCTTAATATCTGTTAACCACCGGGGAATACATACCCTGTGCCTCGTCAAGCCGCTTGTTTACAAGCACGATGTCGGCATCTGCTGCATCAAGTTGCCGCTTCAGTTCGGCAAACTCACCAGTCCGGCTAGCCACCGGACCCTCAGCCACCTGCACATAAAAGTAGCATGATCATTCCTGGGACTATGATCCTCTGTTTGCCGCCTTTGGACAGCAACCAGAGTCTCAAGGGCTACTATCTGCATAAGGGAACACCTAGCGTGTGTGGTACCGTCAAAAAATATATTACTTTGCGTACCTCAAAACCTCTTAGCAGGCTCATAAAAACCTCATGCAACCCACTTTCGGCGGATGCAATCCTCTCAACCACCGTACCCATTAAAGTACGATGTGCCTCTGAGATAGTCGCTTGCTCCAGAAGTCCCATCAGTACGTCCGGTTGTGCACCGGGCAGTCCCGGACTCTTTATGTTGCTCTCCTTAGGAGCCGAATCCTCTGGACTTCGGGTGGACGAAGGGTTACCTTCCGGCCTTGGCGGATCAGGAGAAATTCTCCGCGACGACACCTGAGGGTCATCCGCCTCATGAGGGGGGGAGACAGGGGGAGGCGTTTCGCTCTCCATCATCTCCGGAAGAAGATCCCCCGAAGACGAACTCTGTTGAGAAGGGCTATGGTCCGAACTGCAAGACATACGTCTCGATTATTGTCCTCAGAGATGAAACAGGATATATTTACTATAAAGTACTTTTGTTTACTTACAGCTCGGTGGAGGGCTGAGCCCCTTGCGGGCACTGTGCGGTAAGGATGCCCTCCGGGGCAGGGCCCCCTGGCGAAGGCTTCTTCCCTCGTTTGGAAACCATTGTTTCCAAGTCTTCAGAGGTGGTCCTCTTCCTTCCTTGGGGAGTGGGAATTTTAGATTCTTCTCCCCGGTTATACTCCTTCGCGGAGGCACTAATTCCCCCGGTTTGGACGAATAATGAGTGAGGCCCGCTTTCGGCTTCTTTACTCCTCCCTTTATCTTCCCCTGATGGCGCTTGATAAGGCGCAAGCTCAAGCATCCTGACTAGTACAGGATCCGGTGAGCCTTCGGGAAGGGGGGCCGAACACCTGATCATCTTCGCCTTTTCTATCCAGTCTTGGTCAAAGAGCGACTTTTTAGAATGATGCTGTGATAAATAAAAACACAGCATGTTCGGCCGAATTACTTACCTGGGTATCTGGACGATTGCAGTTTAGACCCGCATCCTCGGTGGTGTCCGGACAGTTTATTCGTGGTCCGAAGAACAATCCATACATCCCTTCGAGCGTCACACAGAAGTACTGCTGAATAGTTCACGGTCCTTCCGGGTTGAACTCCCACATACGGAGAGGTCGACGTTGGCACGGCAAAACCCGACGAACTAGCATGACCTGCATTACCTTGACAAGGCCGACATCTCTCTCGAGGAGATCTCGGATGCGACTCTGCAGTGTCGGCACCTCATTAACCGGCCCCCAGTCCAGCCCCTTGTTGATCCACGACGCCAGTTGTGGCGGGGGGCCGAACGGAAGGCGGGGGCAGCTGCCCACTTAGTACTACGGGGAGCCGTGATGTAAAACCACTCCTGCTGCCATAAGTTGGACATCTCCGGGAAGGAACCCCCTGGCCATGGAGCATCGATGCCTTTGCTTATTATGGCACCTCCGCACTCTGCGTGTCGCCCATCGATCATCCTCGGTTTCACATTGAAGGTCTTGAGCCATAAGCCGAAGTGTGGGGTGATGCGGAGGAAGGCTTCACACACAACGATGAACGACGAGATGTGAAGGATGGAATCTGGAGCCAGATCATGGAAATCGAGCCCGTAGTAGAACATAAGCCCTCTAACAAAGGGATCAAGACTAAAGCCTAGCCCTCGGAGGAAGTGGGAAACAAATACAACACTCTCGTTTGGTTCGGGAGTGGGGATGACCTGCCCTTGAGCAGGCAGCCTGTGCGAGATTTCGGTGGTCAGATACATGGCTTCTCTTAGCTTCTTGATGTCCTCCTCTGTGACGGAGGAGGCCACCCGCCGGCCTTGAAGGTTGGATCCGGACATGATTGAGGGTTCGAAGCGCTTAGCCTCCGCCTTGGGTGCTGGAATTGGAGGTGGGAGACGGGAAAGATCGAGCGCGAGAAGAAAAGGACAGACCTTGACCCCTTTATAAAGAGGGTGAATATCAAGCGCCATCCGCACGACCGTCTGGAACTTGCCTAAAATCGAGGAGTCGTACCAGCGGGCACGATTGGGTTACCCACACCCGTATTGATGAGAATCCCGTGAAAAGAGGGACACGATCTCTGCTTCGACAAGACGTGCCAATAAAACCGCCTTGCAACACGTGAAGTGGCAGGCTCGGAAAAATGGTTCGTCATGACCAGACCACGGCAGAACGTCACGTTATGAAAAGCTATCAGCAGATTAGATTTGTGGAAATATTATTCTCTCTACGGTGGTATGTGGAATTTGTTTTGCAGAGCCGGACACGATCCTTGTGTTCAAAATCTTCTATGGAGTATTCGGAGGAGGAACCCGCCTTGCAATGCCGAAGACAATCTGCGCGCCGGACTCATCGTCATTGAAGCCTGGTTCAGGGGCTACTGAGGGAGTCCTGGATTAGGGGGTCCTCGGACCACCGGAATATATCCTTTGGCCGGACTGTTGGACTACGAAGATACAAGATTGAAGACTTTGTCCCGTGTCCGGATGGGACTCTCCTTGGCATGGAAGGCAAGCTTGGCAATTCGGATATGTAGATCTCCTCCCTTGTAACCGACTCTGTGTAACCCTAGCCCTCTCTAGTGTCTATATAAACCGGAGGGTTTAGTCCGAAGGACCAACAACGATCATAACCATAGGCTAGCTTCTAGGGTTTAGCCTACATGATCTCGTGGTAGATCAACTCTTGTAATACTCATATCATCAAGATCAATCAAGCAGGAAGTAGGGTATTACCTCCATCGAGAGGGCCCGAACCTGGGTAAACATTGTGTCCCCCGCCTCCTGTTACCATCCGCCTTAGACGCACAGTTCGGAACCCCCCACCCGAGATCCGCCGGTTTTGACACCGACAACTCTCACTCTCCCTCTCATTCTCTCGCCCGAGCCGCACGCTCTCTCTTTCTCCCCCAAATCGCCTCCCACCGTAACCCTAACCCTAGCTCGCTCGATCCAACTTGCAAGGCTTGATCTCCTGATGGCAGCCACGGTGGAGCTTCAGATTTGACTCTGCGCCGCACTCTACTATGGCGGCGGCGACGACGGATGGATGGGGATAGCAGTTGCGGCAGCAGCGGCGACGGCGGCGAACGAGGGAGCACACCGCAACCACAGAAGCATGCTTCGGTGGGGTAAGTTTCTCTTCTAATCTGGCGGAGTCTCATGCCATTTGTAGTTCGATTTGGGATTTGTTGACCTTGTTCATAGTGCTCATGGCGTTGGGATCTGTCTCTGTTTTCCATGGTCATCGTAGGATCGACCCCGATAGAGCAGTTGGATGGAATGTAGAATGGAAACCACACTTCTAGCTAGAGCTGGCACAAAAGCAATCAATACAGGATTCTCTTTTCCTTTTGTTGCTGACAATCAATGGAATTTTAATCAGTTTAGATCTGCCATATGTGCTCAATATCCATGGGGTCTATATGATGCAGTGGAATTCAGGTACTGGGACATTGACAAAACAGCTTGGGTCCCTGTCCAGTGTGATGATGAGCTTGGTATCATGTTTGCAATACATGATTCTTTCCCTGCTAAACTAGAAATCAGTGTCATACAAAGGAAGAGAGGAGAGCCAGAGGAACAAGATCTCTGTCTAGGTCTAGAGATAAAGGTAGGACCAGCCAATCAAGGGGCAGGAAAAGAACAACTCATAGTAGAGGCAGCATCAGTTCCATGCAGGCACCAGGAACACCTACTGTAGAAGTTCCTAAGAATGCAGGTCCCTCTCATAGTAGAGATTCAGTTGACCCCTATACTGAAGAGGGACTACCAGATGATTGGCCAAGTGATGATGAGGATGAAAAGTTGTTTCCATAGTTTGTAACAAGGAAGAAGGGCAAGGAGAAAGATGATGAGGGGGAAGATTATGTTCCACCCCCTGAAGGCATGTTTGCTGAGGCAGGTGAAGATGAGAAGGAGGAGGGCAGGGACATGTGATACTCTGAAACATCTGATGAGGAAAGACCAGATGTGCAATACAATAGAGATGATCCTTCTTTGGCACAGGGAACAATATTTTCCAGTGCTTTAGACTGTAGAAATGCTCTTGCAACCTTCTCAATAAAGACTCAAAGTGAATCTGTGATAGACAAGAGTGACAGTACTAGGTTGACAGTGCATTGTGCTTATAAGAGGTGTCAATGGAGGATGCATGCCTCCTTAATGAGACATAGCACACTGTTTCAGGTATCAAATATAGCAACTAACATTGCATTTGTAGTTAGCAGCATTGATACTGTATTTTGTTTGTTTGTTGCAGCACATAGGTTCTAACATGTGTCTGAACTTTCATGAATGCAGGTTAAGGTGAACAAAACTGCTCATACATGTCCCAGTGTGAACAGGAGAAAAAGATTGAAGTCAGCTAAGAGTAGATGGGTTGCTGATGCTGTGAAGACCTGGGTTTTAGAGGATTCAGAAGTGGGACCAACAGAATTGCAGAAAAAATTGAAGAAGAAGTATGGCCTGGCAGTTCCATATATGAGAGTATTCTATGGGAAGCAAATGGCACTTGACAATATCTATGGTAAGTGGGTTGACTCTTTCCAGTTATTGTATACCTTCAAAGCAGAAGTGGAGAAAGCATCTCCTGGTAGTGTAGTTACCATTGATAAACACACTGTGCAGTATAAACTAAATGGGAAGAGTAGACAGAAAGAGTGCTTTAGAAGAGTATTTGTTTCTTTCAAAGCATGTTGGCAAGGTTTTTTGAATGGATGTAGGCCTTATCTTGCAGTAGATGCCACTGCATTAAATGGCAGATTCAGAGGGCAACTAGTTAGCGCATGTGCTGTGGATGCTTGCAATTGGATCTTCCTAGTTGCATATGGAGTTCTAGAGGGTGAAAACATAGAGAGTTGGGCTTGGTTTTTTCAGAACTTAAGAGAGCTTATAGGACACCCACCAGGTCTTGTTATCCACACTGATGCATGCAAAGGCCTGGAGACTGCAGTGGAAGATGTGTTCCCAGGTGTGGAGCACAGAGAATGCATGAGGCATTTGCCTGCAAATTTCACAAAAAAGTTTAGAGGAAAATTCTTTGATGAAAATTTATGGCCCTGCTCATTGACATACATCATAAAGAAACACAACTACCATCTTAGGCAGTTGCACAATAAGGCTGGTGTGAAGGAGTACTTAGAGGAGCATCATAGCAAGCTATGGGCAAGGTCACTGTTCAATGAAGTATGTAAAGTAGATTATGTTAATAACAATCTAGCTGAGTCCTTTAATTCAAAGATTAAAAAATGGAAGGGTGTACACATTGTGGACTTGCTAGACAAAATAAGACAGTTTATAATGGAGAAGTTTGATGTCAGACAGCAGATTGCAGCTGCTACATTCATTGGCGACATCATAATCCCCAAAGTCATGAAAATGCTTCATGCAAAATCTAAGGACCTTGATATGGAGATAGTGAAGAGAAGCACATATGAGGCAGAGATCACAACAGTTGACAAGGAAAAGAGAGAGTGGAGATATCTAGTAAATTTGGCCACTTGGACTTGAAGTTGTAGAAAGTGGTAGTTAATTGGACAGCCTTGCATACATGCTTTGTATTTTATTACTTCAATGAGAGTCCCAGTAAGTGAGATTGATCAGTATGTACATGAGTACTTTTCTGTTGCTAGATTCAATGCTACTTATGCTGAAAATGTGCCTGCAATGGAGGGCAAACAACAGTGTGATGTGGTGGACCCTGGGTTTAAATTGTCTGCTCCATTGCAAAACAGGGCCCCCTGGTAGACCTAGGAAGATAAGAATTAGGGAAAAATCTGAGGAAAAGGACTTGAAGGAAGGAGAAAGAAATGTGGCAGGTGTGGAAGGCTTGGCCATCGTGGCACTCACTGCAAGGAATCCAGTGACCCAGCTTTTGGGGAAGAAGAGCACTGGGGGCTGAAAATGCAACAGATGATCATTTAGATGCTGAAACAGATGCTGAAAATGCTACTGAGGTTGAAACATATGCTGAAAATGCTACAGAGGTTGAACCTGATGCTGAAAATGCTATAGAGGTTGAACCTGATGCTGCAATTGCTACAGATGCACCAACAGTGTCATCTGCTGTAAGTTGCAATTGCTACAGATGTTCTCATTTCAATTATTGCTTCATTTGATGTTCTCATTTCCTTTTTTGCTGCATTTAATGTTCTCATTTCAATTGTAGCCCAAGGAAGAACTACAAAAAGGCAGCTGATAGAGGGATGTCACCAGCCAAGAAGAGGCTCAAGTTTGCACCAGATCCTACAGTAGGATCTGTAACTGGAAGCAACCAGCTAAGCAAAGAAGTGAGCAAAACTGTCACCACAAGGAGGAGTTCAAGGCTCTTAACTAGCCCTGCTTGCAACACCAGGAGCAAGAAGATGAAAGACCTGTGACTGGAATCATTTACTGCTGTTTTGTTGTTTAACAACTATTTGTGAACTTGTTAGCTGCTATCTTAAGTGTGTGATGCTGAAATTATGAACTCATGTAATGGTGAACTTGTGAGCTGCTATCTTGAATGTGCAATGCTCCTTTTGTGCAATGATGAATTTATGCTATTTTGTGAGCTGCTAGTTTCGAATATTATGTGAGCTGATATCTTGTGAGATGCTACTTTCAAATATTTTTGTGAGCTCCTATTTTTTCACAACAGATCATTTGTTCAAATATTTCAATCTATGCTATTTCAGTCATCGATCAAAGCAAGATTCTTGAGTCATTTCCAAATAGCAACATCACAACATTCCCAAATCACAGCATTGTTCTGTGATAATACATACCCAAACCAAGCTCCATCACAACATACACTACAAATAGAAATCCATTTAGTATGGATTATTAGACCACCCAGAAACAATGCTAATACTAAGAACTATGATAAATCCCCATGCTTGCATAAGCTCGTTCCTCTTTTTCATCTTCAGCTTCAGTTTCTTGTTCTTCTCGGTTAGATACATCACCCTCCTCTCTAAATCATGAGATTTTAGCCAGCTCTTCTCCAATCATGCATGAAGCTCCTCAAATGCACGAGCAACACGTTCGGTCGGTGGCGGGTCAATCCATACAACCCACTCACATTCATCAGGAAGCTGCAAAATCAATCATCAAATTAGAAAGAGGGGAAAGAGAGAATCGAATCAAGCTTAAAAGCCAAACACTTACATCAAGAGGGCAGACGAGAAACCTTCTGCCGGAGCTTGCTCCTCCCCAGGCGACACGACGAGCAGGAATAAGCCTGTGGCCAGGGCACCGCTGCATCGAGCGAACCTCAAGGCCACAGAATGTCAGATCGGGGATGTAAATCTCCGATTGAAACTGAACTATCCCGACACCATCAACCTAACAGCAGCAAAAAACCCCAAATTGATGAACCCTAATTCCGCAATATGCCCATATCTCCCCCAAATCGACATTGAAACTTACATTGGCGGCCACCGACGAGCTCGTAGAAGACATCCCCGTCGTGCCCGACGTACACATCGCTCACCACGCCGTGCCTGACCTGCCCCTCTCTCTTCGACCGCGGAAACGCCCGATCCAGTACGTGCTCAAAAATGCCCCTGTCGTCGCGAGGAAGAAGAAAGAGGGGAGAGAGAGTGAACCGGTTAGTTGGGCCCAGATGTACGGCAGGAGGGGCAAAAATGTCAAAGAAACGGCACGTTAGCGGCCAAACAGCCTTGACTGGACAGAAATGGCTCGGAGGGGCATTTCTATAAGGGCACATCACGGCGGAGGGGCATTTTTGAGCAGGCTTTGGAATTAGGGGTATATCTGATTAGGTGGTTCGAGTTAGGGACAGAAATGCAAATGGCCCTACTAAAAAAAGTTTACATGTGTTGATAAAAGAAGTAATCGATGGAAACCGACTATTAAACAAAGAGAAACAAGGAAAACCAAAAAAATAAAAAAGATACCCTGAACGAAACCAATGAAAATGATTGAAAATGGTAAAACCCTAGAAAAGAAAGAGAGAGAGAGACTAAAAGAAATCATAGAAAAAAAGGAAAAAAAAACTGTGAAACCGAGAAAGTAACAAAGAAAACCGATGAAAAACAAAGTGAAAGCCCCCAAAACGCATGAAGAAACAAAGAAAATAGAAGAAAACCGGACCAAAAACAAGTACAACGATCGATCCCAAGCGAGCGAGCGAGAACCATTACAATGCGGCACAAAAAACTTTCAGTGAGCAACAAAAAGAAAAGAGAGTTGTTAGGTGTCTTTAGATTAATAGTAAAAAAAGCATTCATTGCTCATTTATAAAATGTGTTGAACAAGCCGCGTGCGCAAATTTTTCTAGAAGATGTTAAGGCAAATTTATCAACGTGGCAAGTGCCCCTTGATGCAAATGCAACGTTCGAATCTGAGCAGTGTCAGCACGAATTCACGTTTCAGTCTTGACGAATTGGAGAATTCACAAAATGATCTCTTTTGTATGCAAGTTGATTAGTGGGCTCATCTTTCCATTCTCTAACGATCTGTCAGGCTCCGCGATGCATTTCGGGTTGTTTTGTAGCGTGCTTCCATTCTCTGATGACATGTCACATTTTCTGGATACATTTTTGGCCCGTTTGGGAGGCTACGGCAATTATTGAACATGCATGGCATGTTGTTTAAAACATCTCACATTTTCATTCAGGTGATCGATTCCTAATTTCGTGGACTATAAATTTGAATTCCATATTTTTGTTTAGAGCTTTTTAGGCATATTTGTCAAATTTGTTGCATTCAATCGACCGTTTGAAATTTTCTTTGACGAGTAGCTTCATCTCACTGTTTCAAATAACTTTCATGTTGTAAGTGTTTTGTTTCGGCGGTCACAAACAAGTAGATCTATATCTTCCTAGGGCATTATACAAACATTCGTGCGTGCGTGCTGTTTTAGACGAATTTTCACAAATTCATCGCATACGGTAGACCATTTGAAATTCTCTTTGACCACTAGATTCATCCCGTTGTTCCACATGACTTCTGTTTTGAAGGTCTTAGAGCAGTAAAGTGCACTGTATAAAAGTTTTCATGTGTGCATGTTATTTTAGATGAATCTAAGTAAATTATTCGCATGGTCAACCGTTCGTTGTTCTAAATAACTTTCATGTTGTAAGTTTTTTGTTTGACGCTCATAGACAAAGTTATTTAAGCATGGAAGTGTGAGATAAGTTCACCACGTGGACAAGATGTGAGATTAAAACAATGATCTGCAAATAGACAAACAACCGCTTGTTATTCTGGGGAGCGCTTCCATGCAACCAAATGTCGTGCTAGTGTTTCTGCTCTAATGCAGTCTGAATTTTTGTGTGCAACCTAACAAACATCACAACATGGTTTAGAGCTTGCACTAGTTCGGTCAGGCTCAACCAGGCCACAGATGCAAGGAAGATAAAATTGATGCACGGAACCAAACACACCCTAAGCTCCCTAGGAAGGGGAGTCTCTGGCGGCGGCACTGCCAGATGTGGCTAATGCCTTATGCATGGTGTTGTGGTCGTCAAGTAAAGGTGTTAGAGCATCTCTAACCGATCTCCTATATTTTAGCCCTCAAATGCCTCCTCAAACCTTAACTCCTCAAATTTGAGGAGTTAAAAAACAAGTTCCTACATGAACTCTTAAAACATAACTCCCAACTTTTGTTAACATACCTTCATTTATTTAGGCCATCGTGTTAAGACTTCACTACCTTACTACTTGATAACGACAGTTTGGGCACATAGTTCACAAGTTATTCACTAGAGAAATGATCCAAATAGGACAATAAGAACACACTTCAACAGAAACACAACTTTCCTTGATACAAGTGCAATCCATACTTTCTCCATCTCCTTATGTTCATTGCCAACACTTTTGCCCTTGTTTATGGACTTCTCTGGCATGAACACTTGTTTCTTCTCTGCCTTCACATGAGGAAATTGAACATTATGTCATTTGTAATCTGATTTCTAGAAACTAGTGCACCAACATCCAATAGGCATCTTTGATTCAATAGATCAATGTATTCTTCATAGTACCAAAAGTTCCAACCTTTATGCACAAAATTAAGCTAACAATGAGCTCAAATTTCTTAAAATAAATGAGCAGTTGCACACATTGCACATACTTTATATTTTTCACACTTATAGAAGATTCATCCAGGATGTTTTTCCGTTGTGGAGTGCCGTAGCACTAGCTGCCAGCAGTCGTCGGATTTTATCAGCGGTAGAGGTGAGTCAACGAGTTGATGAGTCACGGCCGAGCCCAGTCGAGCAGAGGATGAGGATATGCCAACAGTCGGAGGAGCGGTGAGAGGCGAGCGGTAGGAGGGGGACGACATCCTGAGAGGAGCTCCGGAGGTGGCATAAGACGGTCAGGGTGGTGCGCTGATACGTCTCCAACGTATCTATAATTTTTTATTGTTCCATGCTGTTATATTATCAATCTTGGATGTTTTATAATCATTTTATATCATTTTTTGCTACTAACCTATTGACATAGTGCCAAGTGCCAGTTGCTGTTTTCTGCATGTTTTTTACATCGCAGGAAATCAATACCAAACGGAGTCCAAATGCAACAAAACTTTATGGAGATTTTTTATGGACCAAAAGACACCCAATGGGCCAAGGCTGCGCCTGGGGGGTGCTCCGAGGGGAGCACAACCCACTAGGGCGCCCCAGGAGGCCCAGGCGCGCCCTGGTGGGTTGTGCCCACCTCGGGTGCCCCTGGATTGCCTCTTTGCTCTATAAATACCCCAATATTCCAGAAACCCTAGGGGAGTCGACAAAAATCAATTACAGCCTCCGCAGAGTCCAGAACCACCAGATCCAATCTAGACACCATCACGGAGGGGTTCACCACTTCCATTGGTGCCTCTCCGATGATGCGTGAGTAGTTCTTTGTAGACCTTCGGGTCCGTAGTCAGTAGCTAGATGGCTTCCTCTCTCTCCTTGGATTGTCAATACAATGGTCTCTTGGAGATCCATATGATGTAACTCTTTCTGCGGTGTGTTTGTTGGGATCTGATGAACTTTGAGTTTATGATCAGATCTATCTTTTTATATCCATGAAAGTTATTTGAGTTTCTTTGATCTCTTATATGCATGATTTCTTATAGCCTCATATTTCCTCTCTGATATTTGCGTTTTGTCTGGCCAACTTGATCTATTTATCTTGCAATGGGAAGAGGTGCTTTGTAGTGGGTTCGATCTTACGGTGCTTGATCCCAGTGACAGAAGGGGAACCGACACGTATGTATCATTGCTACTAAGGATAAAACGATGGGGTCTATCTCTACATAGATAGATCTTGTCTACATCATGTCATCATTCTTATTGCGTTACTCCATTTCTTCGTGAACATAATACACTAGATGCATGCTGGATAGTGGTCGATGTGTGGAGTAAGAGTAGTAGATGCAGGCAGGAGTCGGTCTACTAATCTTGGACGTGATGCCTATATAATGATCATTGCATGGATATCGTCATGATTATTTGAAGTTCTATCAATTGCCCAACAGTAATTTGTTCACCCACCGTTTGCTATTTTTATTGAGAGAAGCCACTAGTGAAATCTACGGCCCCGGGGTCTCTTTCTCATATTATTTGCCTTTGCGATCTATTTTTCCTTTGCTTTTATTTTCAGATCTATTAAACCAAAAATACAAAAATACCTCGCTGCAATTTATTCTTATTTATTTTATTTGGCGTTCGATCTATCAATCTACTACAATTTTATTCACGTTTGTTTGCCTATCTTGGGGCGCCGCTACCCGAAAGGGATTGACAACCCCTTTTACACGTCGGGTTGCGAGTATTTGTTATTTGTGTGCAGGTGTTGTTTACGTTGTGTTGCTTGGTTCTCCTACTGGTTCGATAGCCTTGGTTTCATATCTGAGGGAAATACCTACCGCCGTTGTGCTGCATCATCCCTTCCTCTTTGGGAAATACCGACGTAGCTTCAAGCCGCCATCAAAAGGAATTTCTGGTGCCGTTGCTGGGGAGGATCTTCAACATATACCAGGTTCCGAATCACAAATCTCATCTCCTCGCAATTTACATTATTTGCCATTTGCCTCTCGTTTTTCTCTCCCCCACTTCACAAAATTTTGCCGTTTTATTCGCCCCTCTTTTTCGTTCGCCATTTTCTCATCTGCTTAAGTTCTCTTCTTTGTCGCCATGACCGATCCAAAAAGGGCTAAGGGTATTCTCCCGAGTTTTATTGCTTTGGATAGCCCCACTGTTCTCTCTAAGCTCATAAACAATGATGCTATGGAAGGACTTACCGGGGTTGTTAAGGAAAATCTTAACAATTTTGATGAAGACGATCCCGGAATTTTTCGTTATTTACTTGATAAATCTTTGAAAGATGCTTGGGACAGGCTGTTGAGAATTCGAGCTAGCTATGTGCCCCAATATCAGATAGAGTTATACTTGAGAAGTTTTTATGTTGGTTTACCTTCTTCCTTCAACCAAGTTTTGGACTCTATATTTGAAAACGGTTTTCTTGGAGGGGATGCCATTGATACTTATGAAAGACAAAAACCATCTTTGGGCACCCAAAGGGGGATAAGGTTGATTCAACTACCCTTTTGTGCTTTCATCAAAATGAAATAATCAAAGAGATGAAGGCTAGTTTAGATACGAATTTTTGCAATGTGCTTAATCTTTCTTCTGCTATCAATGGCCATGTGCTTTCACAAAATAGAAAATTAAATTCCATTGATAGGAAATTATCTCTTTGCTTTCAAAAGGACAAAGATGACAAAACTTAGATCCTTGCTTTATGCCTAGCTAAGGGCGTAAAACTATAGCGCTTGTTGGGAGGCAACCCAATGAATAAAATTATTTTTGCTTTTTTCTTTCTGTTCTTGAGTGTTTTCACAATTATGCTACTGTCATGATTGTGTTTTCTGTGTTTTAATTAGTGTTTGTGCCAAGTAAAGCCTTTAGGATCTTCTTGGGTAATAGTTGTTTGATCTTGCTGAAAAATAGAAACTTATGCACACACAAAAATAATTTTCATAAAGCACAGAAAAGTGATTTTTCCCTGATTCTTTTTTCAGAAGATTAATATACAAATTGCTCAGGTCGTCTAATTTTTCAGAATTTTTGGAGTTTCAGAAGTATTCAAAATATCCAGATTGCTACACACTGTTCTGCTTTTGAAAAATTCTGTTTTCTTTGTGTTGTGTGCTTGTTTTGATGGCTCTATGGTTTTCTTCGATGAGTATTTGCCATAGAAAAGTTGGAATACAGTAGATATAATGCAAAAACAAAATATGAATAGGTTGCAACAGTACTTATAGTAGTGATTTATTTTCTTATACTAACGGATCTCATGAAGGTTTTGTTGAGTTTTGTGTGATTGAAGTTTTCATGTTTTGGGTTATCTTACAATGGATGAAGGAATAAGGGGTAAGAAGAGCCTAAGCTTGGGGATGCCCCGGCATCCCAAGCTATTATCCAAAAGAAGCAAGCAACTAAGCTTGGGGATGCCCCGAGTGGCATCCCCTCTTTCTTCTAACGACCATCGGTATTTTACTCGAAGCTATATTTTTATTCGTCACATACTATGTGTTTTGCTTGGAGCGTCTTGTATGATATGAGTCTTTGCTTGTTTTATTTTGTGTTTTATGTCTTAGTTTCTTGCTGGACACACCTATTTGAGAGAGCCAAAATTATGTCATGACTTGTTAGAATTGCTCTCCATGCTTCACTTAAATTTCTTATGAGCTATGGACCTGCTCTAGTGCTTCACTTATATCTTTTTGAGCATGGTGTGCTTTAGTATTTTTGAAGAAATTCTCTCTTGCTTCACTTAGATTTATTTGAGAGAAAGAAATATTATGCTCATGATCTTCACTTATATTTGTTTGAGCTTGTGAAAAGCAACATATGAAAATTAGTCCTAAAGTGATAGATGATGTCTACTACACAACCTTCTTCTTGTAGACATTGTTGGGCCTCCAAGTGCAGAAGTTTGTAGGACAGTAGCAAATTTCCCTCAAGTGGATGACCAAAGGTTTATCAATCCGTGGGAGGCGTAGGATGAAGATGGTCTCTCTCAAGCAACCCTGCAACCAAATAACAAAGAGTCTCTTGTGTCCCCAACACACCCTATACAATGGTAAATTGTATAGGTGCACTAGTTCGGCGAAGAGATGGTGATACAAGTGCAATATGGATGGTAGATATAGGTTTTTGTAATCTGAAAATATAAAAACAGCAAGGTAACTGATGATAAAAGTGAGCGTAAACGGTATTGCAATGCTAGGAAACAAGGCCTAGGGTTCATACTTTCACTAGTGCAAGTTCTCTCAACAATAATAACATAATTGGATCATATAAATATCCCTCAACATGCAACAAAGAGTCACTCCAAAGTCACTAATAGCGGAGAACAAACGAAGAGATTATGGTAGGGTACGAACCACCTCAAAGTTATTCTTTCCAATCAATCCGTTGGGCTATTCCTATAAGTGTCACAAACAGCCCTACAGTTCGTACTAGAATAACACCTTAAGACACAAATCAACCAAAACCCTAATGTCACCTAGATACTCCAATGTCACCTCAAGTATCCGTGGGTACGATTATACGATATGCATCACACAATCTCAGATTCATCTATTCAACCAACACATATAACCTCAAAGAGTGCCCCAAAGTTTCTACCGGAGAATCAAGACAAAAACGTGTGCCAAACCCTATGCATAGGTTCATGGGCGGAACCCGCAAGTTGATCACGAAAGCATACATCAAGTGGATCACGTGATATCCCATTGTCACCACAGATACGCACGGCAAGACATACATCAAGTGTTCTCAAATCCTTAAAGACTTAATCCGACAAGATAACTTCAAAGGGAAAACTCAATCCATTACAAGAGAGTAGAGGGGGAGAAGAAACATAAGATCCAACTATAATAGCAAAGCTCGCGATACATCAAGATCGTGCCAAATCAAGAACACGAGAGAGAGAAAGAGATCAAACACATTGCTACTGGTACATACCCTCAGCCCCGAGGGTGAACTACTCCCTCCTCATCATGGAGAGCGCCGGGATGATGAAGATGGCCACCGGTGAGGGTTCCCCCCTCCGGCAGGGTGTCGGAACAGGGTCCCGATTGTTTTTTGGTGGCTACAGAGGCTTGCGGCGGCAGAACTCCCGATCTATTCTGTTCCCCGAAGTTTTTAGGGTATATGGGTATATATATATAGGTGAAAGAAGTACGCCAGGGGAGCCACGAGGGGCCCATGAGGGTGGAGGGCGCGCCTAGGGGGTAAGCTCGCCCCCTGCCTCGTGGCTCCCTCGTTTCTTTCCTGACGTGCACTCCAAGTCTATCGGGTAGCTTTTCTTCCAAAAATAACTTTTGCAGAAGGTTTCATTCTGTTTCGACTCCATTTGATATTCCTTTTCTTCGAAACACTGAAACAAGGAAAAAAACAGGAACTGGCACTGGGCTCTGGGTCAATAGGTTAGTCCCAAAAATAATATAAAAGTGCATAATAAAGCCCATAAACATCCAAAACAGATAATATAATAGCATGGAACAATAAAAAATTATAGATACGTTGGAGACGTATCAGCATCCCCAAGCTTAATTCCTGCTCGTCCTCGAGTAGGTAAATGATAAAAACAGAATTTTTGATGTGGAATGCTACCTAACATATTTATCAATGTAATCTTCTTTATTGTGGCAAGAATATTCAGATCCATAAGATTCAAAACAAAAGTTTAATATTGACATGAAAATAATAATACTTCAAGCATACTAACAAACTAATCATGTCTTCTCAAAATAACATGGCCAAAGCAAGCTATCCCTACAAAATCATATAAGCTGGCTATGCTCTATCTTCACCACAAAGTATTTAAATCATGCACAACCCCGATGACAAGCCAAGCAATTGTTTCATACTTTTGATGTTCTCAAACTTTTTCAATCTTCACGCAATACATGAGCGTGGGCCATGGACATAGCACTATAGGTGGAATAGAATGGTGGTTGTGGAGAAGACAAAAAGGAGAAGATAGTCTCACATCGACTAGGCGTATCAACGGGCTATGGAGATGCCCATCAATAGATATCAATGTGAGTGAGTAGGGATTGCCATGCAACGGATGCACTAGAGCTATAAGTGTATGAAAGCTCAACAAAAGAAACTAAGTGGGTGTGCATCCAACTCGCTTGCTCACAAAGACCTAGGGCATTTTGAGGAAGCCCATCATTGGAATATACAAGCCAAGTTCTATAATGTAAAATTCCCACTAGTATATGAAAGTGACAACATAGGAGACTCTCTATCATGAATATTATGGTGCTACTTTGAAGCACAAGTGTGGTAAAAGGATAGTAGCATTGTCCCTTCTCTCTTTTTCTCTCATTTTTTTTGTTTGGGCCTTTTTCTCTCTTTTTTTGGCCTCTTTTTTCTTTTTTTTAATTTTTCGTCCGGAGTCTCATCCTGACTTGTGGGGGAATCATAGTCTCCATCATCCTTTCCTCACTGGGACAATGCTCTAATAATGATGATCATCACACTTTTATTTACTTACAACTCAAGAATTACAACTCGATACTTAGAACAAAATATGACTCTATATGAATGCCTCCGGCGGTGTACCGGGATGTGCAATGACTCATGAGTGACATGTATGAAAGAATTATGAACGGTGGCTTTGCCACAAATATGATGTCAACTACATGATCATGCAAAGCAATATGACAATGATGAAGCGTGTCATAATAAACCGAACGGTGGTAAGTTGCATGGCAATATATCTCGGAATGGCTATGGAAATGCCATGATAGGTAGGTATGGTGGCTGTTTTGAGGAAGATATATGGTGGGTGTATGATACCGGCGAAAGGTGCGCAGTATTAGAGAGGCTAGCAATGGTGGAAGGATGAGAGTGCGTATAATCCATGGACTCAACATTAGTCATAAAGAACTCACATAATTATTGCAAAAATCTATTAGTTATCGAAACGAAGTACTACGCGCATGCTCCTAGGGGGATAGATTGGTAGGAAAAGACCATCGCTCGTCCCCGACCGCCACTCATAAGGAAGACAATCAATAAATAAATCATGCTCCGACTTCATCACATAACGGTTCACCATACGTGCATGCTACGGGAATCACAAACTTTAACACAAGTATCTCTCAAATTCACAACTACTCAACTAGCATGACTCTAATATCACCATCCTCATATCTCAAAACAATCATAAAGAATCAAACTTCTCATAGTATTCAATGCACTTTATATGAAAGTTTTTACTATATCCCTCTTGGATGCCCATCATATTAGGACTAAATTCATAACCCAAGCAAATTACCATGCTGTTTAGGACTCTCAAAATAATTAAGTGAAGCATGAGAGTTCATCTATTTCTTCAAAATAAAACTACCACCATGCTCTAAAAGATATAAGTGAAGCACTAGAGCAAACAACAAACTACTCCGGAAGATATAAGTGAAGATCAATGGGTAGTTTAATAATTATGCAACTATGTGAAGACTCTCTGTCATAGCCCTAGCTTTGGCCTTTGCTTGTCATTGCATATGCATCCATGCATCATCTTCAATTCAAGGAAATTGAATTGAGGGAATTCTCAAGCCTCAGAAATCTTTAAAAAAATGATCAACATTAAAATATTTTCAAATGAGCCCAACAAAATGTTCCTGCTAATCTCTGAAAATATTGGCAAGAGCTAAAATTCAAACCAATATTTTTGGAGTCTTAGAAATATTTATTTTGGGCATTTGAAATTAATTGAATAACTCTTTGAATTGGATCTATATTTATTATATAATAAATATATGTTCAATAATTCTGGAAATTGTTGTGTGGCTTTGGATAAGTCCACTTAGTTAGCACAATTATTTTCATGAAGTTTAAAGTTGATTTGGTGTTAAAACTAAATCGCAAACAAACTGCAAAAAATAGAAAAGAGAAACAAAAATGTGAAAGGAAGAAAACTTACCTGCCCAACCTGGCCCGACTTACCGGGTGGCCCAGTTGGCCGGTCTAGCCCACCTGGCCTGTGCCAGTCGTCACCCACCTCTGCCAGTAGGCAGAGGAGGGACAGCGCACGGCGCGCGCGCGGGCGCCACGCCACCAGGCTGCCTGCCTGCGTCGCCTGGCCACCGCGACGCCTCATGTCTTCTCCTCGGCGCTGCCTCGCCCCCCTGGACACCACTCTCCCCTCCTCTGCTCTCCCCCTCGTCCTCTCCCGCTATGGCCGACGCGCCCGTAAGCCGCCGCCGCCGTAGTCGACGCCACCGCCTCTCCCTAGACCCCTCGCCGTGCCTGCGAGCTCCGCCTCGACGTCCTCGACCTCCTCGCTTCGCCACACGTAGCCGGACGCGCTCCTCTGCCCTCACCGAGCTTGTCCCCGACCGCCCATCGCCGGAGATCCCCCTCGCCGCCCCGCTCAACCCCGACCTCCTCCGAGCTCTCCGTCTACCCTAACATGACCGTTGTGAGCTCCTGCCCCTTCTCCCCCTCTCCGTTCTCGCTCTCACACGCCGTAGTCGTCGCGCCACTCGCACCCGTACGCGCCGCCGCCCGCACTCGTCGCCGGTGGTGATCCGGTGACCATATGGTCCCGGGCTTGTGCCCATTGCACTCCCCGCATCGCGTAGGAGCCGTAGGTGCTAGCGCCGCCCCGCCTAGGCCACTGCAGCAACGAGCCCGAGCTCGACCGAGCTTCGGACGCCGCCGAGCTCGTCGCCGGCGCCACTCCGGCCACTCCCCGGCCGTGCCACCACCACGGTTGGATGCGGACAAGCGTCCGCATCCCATAGCTGTGCTCCGCGCGCCAAACGGCGCTCTGTAGGCGAATCCCGCAGCGCACCGCCGCGTCTGGACTCGCCGGCGGCTAAACACCGACGACTGCTGACCCGTTGACCGGCGTGGGTTGACCCCACTGCCCGGTTTGACTTCCCCCTCTCTCTCACTGACTTGCGGGCCCCGCCCGACTAATTACTCTAGTTAGCACTAATTAACTAGTTAGGTTAGTTACTACAGTCACTGACCAGTGGGCCCTGCCCAGTTAGTTAGGGCTAACTAACTTAGTTAGTTGACTGGGTCACTGACCAGTGGGTCCCACTGGTCAGGTTTGACCCTAGGCGACCCAGTTGACCTGCTGACATCACAATGACATCATGCTGACGCTGTAATTCTTTCTGGAAGTTAAATAAATCTTAAATGATTTATTTATTTCAGAAAAATAACCAAAACTTCTAAAAATCATAGAAAATAATCTATAACTCAGATTGAAAAGATTTATATATGAAAAATGATCAGAAAAATCCAATCTATCCATCTGTACCATTTGCATGCATGTTTGAACAACCTAAGGTTGCTGTATATGGAAATTTGCATAATTGGCATTTAAATAAGCACATATGGAGTTTGAATTTGAACCCTTGGTTCAAACCAACTTCATTTAATCTGGTTTCTAGTTGCATTAGCTCAAACCACAACATATTGCCATGTCATGATCATGCATCATATTGTTGCATTGCATTGATTGTGTTCTTCCTTGTTTGCCGGTATTTGTCCCCTCTCAGTAGACGAGGTTCCGGCGATGAGTTCGATGACACCGATGAAGAGCTATATTATCTTCAGAAGTGCCAGGCAAGCAAAACCCCCTTGTTCATTCCGATACAATCCCACTCTCTCGCTTCCGCTCTCTTTTACTGCATTAAGACAACAATGCTTCAACTATTACATGCTGCGGTAGTTGAACCCCTTTCCTCTGCATGACCTGTCTTTGCCACAGTAAATAGATGAAACCCACTAGCATGAGTAGGAGTTGTTTGAGCCCTGATGTGCATACTCATTCATGCTTGTTTGTCATGCCTGCTACTGCTTAGAGTTGAGTCAGGTATGATTCCTCGGGGATGAATTGGAATGTGGTGAACATGTCTTACTGTTGAGAGCTAAGTGTGTGAACACGATTTGGTAAAGGTAGCGGTGAGAGGCCATGTAGGAGTACAAGGTGGGTTGTCTCATTGAAACCGTCCTCAGGAACTGAGTTCTGTGTTTGTGATCCATGAACAGTTACTACCACACATTGGGATCCTTAATTGACTCTCTCGACTTATTAATCGCCTTGATCTCTGTCCAGGAGTTGCAACTACTTTCTGGCGTTTGTAGGATATGTGTTGGAGGCCGTGCGTAGCGTTGACCCTAGGGGTGGGCTATGATGCGGTAGATACACCGTGGCACGGTGTACCGGGCGCCCGTTTGGTGTCTTGGGAACCCTGCACACATCGTTTGGGGCTGTGAGCGAAACCCCGGCCGGATCTCCTCGCGGATGGAACCCGAATAGGCGATAAACCTGGACTAGAGACTTGTGTGGTTAGTTAGGTCGTGGTCTACACCCACGTCGGCTTTCGCTTGAAGTCTGCCGAGCACATGTCGTGTGCAGACGCTAAGTGGTGGAAACATGTGTGAAGAAGTACACCTCTGCAGGGTTATAAATGATCTATTCGAATAGTCACGTCCACGGTAAAGGACTTCTGGGTTGCCTATAACAGTTCATAGACAAGTGAAAGTGGATACTCTAAAATGCGCAAGATAAGTGTGAGTGCTATGGATGGCGTTCTCGTAGGGAGACGGGAGCGGATCCATAGTGGTGTATTGATATGCTGAATATGTGGACTCGTGTGCGCCACCTAAAAAGAGTTATTTGCAGTCATAGTTTGGGATAGCCACTGAGTCAAAGCTGGCTTGCTGCAGTCAAACTCCACCACCCCCTTTGTTGATACTGATGCATATGTAGCTAGTTCTGATGTAAGTCTTGCTGGGTACATTTGTACTCACGTTTGCCTATTTTATGCATTGCAGAGAGACGTCAGTCTCGCTAGTAGTTCCGTGTGGACTTCGACGTTTAGCTTGATACCTCAGCTACGATCTTGTGCCCTCGGCAGGATCTGGTAGATAGTCAGACTTCTCAGCCTTTTTCATTTGTAGATGTCTGTACTCAGACATGTTAAGCCTCCGCATGTGCTTTGACTTGTATGCTCTGAATGTTGGGTCATGAGACCCATGTTTGTAATATCTCGCTCCTCGGAGCCTAATGAATAAATACTTGAGTCGTAGAGTTATGTTGTGATGCCATGTTGTATATACACATATCGAGCATATTGTGTGTATGATTGAAATACTTGGTATGTGTGGGATCCGACAACCTAGTTGTTTATCCTTGGTAGCCTCTCTTATGGGGAAATGTAGTCTTATGCTTCCATGAGCCATAGTAGTCCGCTACAACCCGGTTCACCGGTGTCCTGCTAGCCCAGCACTACTGCTCTGGAACACTTGACTGGCCGGCATGTGATTCACTTTGTTCCTGTGTCTGTCCCTTTGGGGAAATGTCACGCGGTGACATCCGGAGTCCTGCCTAGCCTGCTACAGCCCAGGTTCCCGGAGTCCTGTTAGCCCAGTGCTACAGCCCGGATTCACACGTTGCTGACCGACATGCTCGATGTTGATTCATGTATGCCTGTCCCCGTAAGTTAGTGCCACTTTGGGTTCACGACTAGCCATGTCGGCCCGGGTTCTCTGCCATATGGATGCTAGCGACACTACCATATACGTGAGCCAAAAGGCGCAAACGGTCCCGGGCCATGGTAAGGCGACACCCGTGGGAATACCGTGCGTGAGGCCGCAAAGTGATATGAGGTGTTACCGGCTAGATCGATGTGACATGGAATCGGGGTCCTGACACTCTCCCATTTTAAGAATTTGAGATCTTGATACTTTATTCAAACATCAAGCAAAACAAAATAAAATGACATGACGCTCCAAGAAAAACACATATCATGTGGTGAATAAAAATATAGCTCCAAGTAAAGTTACCGATGAATGAAGATGAAAGAGGGGATGCCATCCGGGGCATCCCCAAGCTTAGGCTCTTGGTTGTCCTCGGATATTACCTTGGGGTGCCTTGGGCATCCCCAAGCTTAGGCTCTTTCCACTCCTTATTCCATAGTCCATCGAATCTTTACCCAAAACTTGAAAACTTCACAACACAAAACTTAACAGAAAACTCGTGAGCTCCGTTAGCGAAAGAAAACAAAACACCACTTCAAGTTACTGTAATGAACTCATTATTTATTTATATTGGTGTTAAACCTACTGTATTCCAACTTCTCTACATTTTGTAAACTATTTTACTAGCCATAGATTCATCAAAATAGGCAAACAACACACGAAAAACAGAATCTGTCAAAAACAGAACAGTCTGTAGTAATCTGTATCAAACGTATACTTCTGGAACTCCAAAAATTCTAAAATAAATTGGTGGACCTGAGGAATTTGTCTAGTAATCATCTGCAAAAATAATCAACTAAATAGCACTCTCCAGTAAAAGTTTTTAGCTAATCTCGTGAGCGCTAAAGTTTCTGTTTTTTACAGCATGATCATAAAGACTTCACCCAAGTCTTCCCAAAGGTTCTACTTGGCACAAACACTAATTAAAACATAAAACCACATCTAAACAGAAGCTAGATGGATTATTTATTATTAAACATAACCAAAAAACAAGTAACTAAAATAAAATTGGGTTGCCTCCCAAAAAGCGCTAACGTTTAATGCCCCTAGCTAGGCATGATGATTTCAATGATGCTCACATAAAAGATAAGAATTGAAACATAAAGAGAGCATCTTGAAGAATATGACTAGCACATTTAAGTCTAACCCACTTCCTATGCATAGGGATTTTGTGAGAAAACAACTTATGGGAACAATAATCAACTAGCATAGGAAGGCAAAACAAGCATAACTTCAAAACTTTAAGCACATAGAGAGGAAACTTGATATTATTGCTATTCCTACAAGCATATCTTCCTCCCTCATAATAAATTTCAGTAGCATCATGAATGAATTCAACAATATAACCATCACATAAAGCATTCTTTTCATGATCTACATGCATATAATTTTTATTACTCTCCACATAAGCAAATTTCTTCTCATGAATAGTAGTGGGAGCAAACTCAACAAAATAACTATCATGTGAAGCATAATCCAATTGAAAATTAAAATCATGATGACAAGTTTCATGGTTATGTTTATTCTTTATAGCATACGTGTCATCACAATAATCATCATAAATAGGAGGCATAGGATGACCTAAGGTTTATCAATCCGTGGGAGGCATAGGATGAAGATGGTCTCTCTCAAGCAACCCTGCAACCAAATAACAAAGAGTCTCTTGTGTCCCCAACACACCCAATACAATGGTAAATTGTATAGGTGCACTAGTTCGGCGAAGAGATGGTGATACAAGTGCAATATGGATGGTAGATATAGGTTTTTGTAATCTGAAAATATAAAAACAGCAAGGTAACTAATGATAAAAGTGAGCGTAAACGGTATTGCAATGCTAGGAAACAGGGCCTAGGGTTCATACTTTCACTAGTGCAAGTTCTCTCAACAATAATAACATAATTGGATCATATAACTATCCCTCAACATGCAACAAAGAGTCACTCCAAAGTCACTAATAGTGGAGAACAAACGAAGAGATTATGGTAGGGTACGAAACCACCTCAAAGTTATTCTTTCCAATCAATCCGTTGGGCTATTCCTATAAGTGTCACAAACAGCCCGAGAGTTCGTACTAGAATAACACCTTAAGACACAAATCAACCAAAACCCTAATGTCACCTAGATACTCCAATGTCACTTCAAGTATCCGTGGGTATGATTATACTATATGCATCACACAATCTCAGATTCATCTATTCAACCGACACATAGAACCTCAAAGAGTGCCCCAAAGTTTCTACTGGAGAATCAAGACAAAAACGTGTGCCAACCCCTATGCATATGTTCATGGGCGGAACCCGCAAGTTGATCACGAAAACATACATCAAGTGGATCACGTGATATCCCATTGTCACCAACGATACGCACGGCAAGACATACATCAAGTGTTCTCAAATCCTTAAAGACTCAATCCGACAAGATAACTTCAAAGGGAAAACTCAATCCATTACAAGAGAGTAGAGGGGGAGAAGAAACATAAGATCCAACTATAATAGCAAAGCTCGCGATACATCAAGATCGTGCCAAATCAAGAACACGAGAGAGAGAGAGAGAGAGATCAAACACATAGCTACTGGTACATACCCTCAGCCCCGAGGGTGAACTACTCCCTCCTCGTCATGGAGAGCGCCGGGATGATGAAGATGGCCACCGGTGAGGGTTCCCCCCTCCGGCAGGGTGCCGAAACAGGGTCCCGATTGGTTTTTGGTGGCTACAGAGGCTTGCGGCGGCGGAACTCCCGATCTATTCTGTTCCCCGAAGGTTTTAGGGTATATGGGTATATACAGGTGAAAGAAGTACGTCAGGGGAGCCACGAGGGGCCCATGAGGGTGGAGGGCGCGCCCAGGGGGGTGGGCGCGCCCCCTGCCTCGTGGCTCCCTCTTTTCTTTCCAGACGTGCACTCCAAGTCTATCGGGTAGCTTTCCTTCCAAAAATAACTTCTCCAGAAGGTTTCATTCCGTTTCGACTCCGTTTGATATTCCTTTGCTTCGAAACACTGAAACAAGGAAAAAAACAAGAACTGGCACTGGGATCCGGGTCAATAGGTTAGTCCCAAAAATAATATAAAAGCGCATAAACATCCAAAACAGATAATATAATAGCATGGAAGAATCAAAAATTATAGATACGTTGGAGACGTATTAATAGATATCCAGGAAGGATATAATAAAAACTTACATGAAGATCATTGGAAAAAATAAACTTGATTCTTAGTAATAGTTTGAAGATATGATGATGTGATATGTGAGTTATGTTGATGATTAGTTATGCTTTAGTAAGAATATTGGTGTTAAGGTTTGTGATTCCCTACGCAAGCACGAAAGTCAACAATTATGCAATGAAATTATATCCTACTGTGGTGCATTATTTGGTGTTAATTATGCTTAATGCTCGCTTATGAGAATATTTGTTTCTCGGTTAGTCACTTCTCAATCTTTTGCTAGCCTTCATTTTGCCCTAAGTATGATCACTACTTGTGCATCCAAAAACCTTTAAACCAGTTTTGCCACATGAGTCCACTATATCGACCTATATGCGGTATTATTTTGCCGTTCTAAGCAAATTTGTAAGTGCCATCTCTAATTTTCAAAATAAACTTCTCTTTTGTGTGTTCGTACTGCTCGCGGAGTGGTGAGCGGTGGCTAATATTTTCCATGCTAGATGTGTTGTTCTCATGTTGAGTGTTTATTCACTTGTCATTGCACGAGAGTAAGGCAAAGGTATTAGGGATGCCCAATCCTGAAATGAAAAATGAATTTACTTTATGTTGTCAAATAATAAATTCCTTGGAAAGTGTTGGTATGGAGGGCAACCGTGGATACGGCTAGCCATGGAAAGTGAATGTATGGTGGAAAAAGGAGTAAACTTTATTTTCTGTTTGGGAACTCTAAGTCGTTTTCGTTGGTGGGAAAGACACACCTCCCAAAATGTTTTTACCTCTAAGTTTTTCGCTTTGAGCTCTCGCACCTCTACAAATCCCTACCTCCCTCTGCGAAGGGCCTTTCTTTTACTTTATGCAATTTTTATTTTGAATTTGAGTCTCCATCTTCTCATATAAAAGCACCAACTAGGAGGCAATATGATCGTACTTGAGTATTGGGTGTAGCTAATATACGAGTGTGTTTCATGAATGGATCAATGCTTGAGCATGATGGGCAAGAGATAACTTATTTTATTGTTGATATTTTGAAAGACATGGTTGCTTGTTGATATGCTTGAGTATTTAAATTATCATGTCAAAACTAGACTATTGCTTTGAATCACATAAAAGTCCAAATGTCCATGCTATGAAGAAAAGAATATGATATGACATGTTAGGCAGCATTCCACATCAAAAATTCTGTTTTTATCACTTACCTACTCGAGGACGAGTAGGAGTTAAGCTTGGGGATGCTGATACGTCTCCAACGTATCTATAATTGTTGATTGTTCCATGCTGTTATATTATCAATCTTGGATGTTTTATAATCATTTTATAGACATTCTATATCATTTTTTGGTACTAACCTATTGACATAGTGCCAAGTGCCAGTTGTTGTTTTCTGCATGTTTTTTACATCGCAGGAAATCAATACCAAACGGAGTCCAAATGCAACGAAACTTTACTGAGATTTTTTATGGACCAGAAGACACCCAATGGGCCAAGGCTGTGCCTTGGGGGTGCTCCGAGGGGAGCACAACCCACCAGGGCGCACCAAGAGGTCCAGGCGCGCCCTGGTGGGTTGTGCCCACCTCGGGTGCCCCCCGGACCGCCTCTTTGCTCTATAAATACCCCAATATTCCAGAAACCCTAGGGGAGTCGACGAAAATCAATTACAGCCGCCGCAGAGTCCAGAACCACCAGATCCAATCTAGACACCATCACGGAGGGGTTCACCACTTCCATTGGTGCCTCTCCGATGATGCGTGAGTAGTTCTTTGTAGACCTTCGGGTCCGTAGTCAGTAGCTAGATGGATTCCTCTCTCTCATTGGATTCTCAATACAATGGTCTCTTGGAGATCCATATGATGTAACTCTTTTTGCGGTGTGTTTGTTGGGATCTGATGAACTTTGAGTTTATGATCAGATCTATCTTTTTATATCCATGAAAGTTATTTGAGTTTCTTTGATCTCTTATATGCATGATTTCTTATAGCCTCATATTTCTTCTCCGATATTTGGGTTTTGTCTGGCCATCTTGATCTATTTATCTTGCAATGGGAAGAGGTGCTTTGTAGTGGGTTCGATCTTACGGTGCTTGATCCCAGTGATAGAAGGGAAACTGACGCGTATGTATCGTTGCTACTAAGGATAAAACAATGGGGTCTATCTCTACATAGATAGATCTTGTCTACATCATGTCATCATTCTTATTGCATTACTCCGTTTCTTCATGAACATAATACACTAGATGCATGCTGGATAGCGGTCGATGTGTGGAGTAATAGTAGTAGATGCAAGCAGGAGTCGGTCTACTAATCTTGGACGTGATGCCTATATAATGATCATTGCCTGGATATCATCATGATTATTTGAAGTTCTATCAATTGCCCAACAGTAATTTGTTCACCCACCGTTTGCTATTTTTCTCGAGAGAAGCCACTAGTGAAATCTACGGCCCCCGGGTCTCTTTCTCATATTATTTGCCTTTGTGATCTACTTTTCCTTCGCTTTTATTTTCAGATCTATTAAACCAAAAATACAAAAATACCTCGCTGCAATTTATTCTTATTTATTTTATTTGGCGTTCGATCAATCAATGTACTACAATTTTATTCACGTCTGTTTGCCTATCTTTGGGCGCCGCTACCCGAAAGGGATTGACAACCCCTTTTACACGTCGGGTTGCGAGTGTTTGTTATTTGTGTGCAGGTGCTGTTTATGTTGTGTTGCTTGGTTCTCCTACTGGTTCGATAGCCTTGGTTTCATATCTGAGGGAATACCTACCGCCGCTGTGTTGCATCATCCCTTCCTCTTTGGGAAATACCAACGTAGCTTCAAGCCGCCATCAAAAGGAATTTCTGGCGCCGTTGTCGGGGAGGATCTTCAACATATACCAGGTTCCGAATCACAAATCTCATCTCCTCGCAATTTACATTATTTGCCATTTGCCTCTCGTTTTTCTCTCCCCCACTTCACAAAAATTTGCCGTTTTATTCGCCCCTCTTTTTCGTTGGCCGTTTTCTCATCTGCTTAAGTTCTCTTCTTTGTCGCCATGACCGATCGAAAAAGGGCTAAGGGTATTCTCCCAAGTTTTATTGCTTTGGATAGCCCCATTGTTCTCTCTAAGCTCATAAACAATGATGCTATGGAAGGACTTAACGGGATTGTTAAGGAAAATCTTAACAATTTTGATGAAGGCAATCCCGGAATTTTTCGTTATTTACTTGATAAATCTTTGAAAGATGCTTGGGACAGGCTGTTGAGAATTCGAGCTAGCTATGTGCCCCAATATCAGATAGAGTTACACTTGAGAAGTTTTTATGTTGGTTTACCTTCTTCCTTCAAACAAGTTTTCGACTCTATATTTGGAAACGGTTTTCTTGGAGGGGATTCCATTGATACTTATGAAAAGACAAAACCATCTTTGGGCACCCAGAGGGGGATATGGTTGATTCAACTACCCTTTTGTGCTTTCATCAAAATGAAATAATCAAAGAGATGAAGGCTAGTTTAGATACGAATTTTTGCAATGTGCTTAATCTTTCTTCTGCTATCAATGGCCATGTGCTTTCACAAAATAGAAAATTAAATTCCATTGATAGGAAATTTTCTCTTTGCTTTCAAAAGGACAAAGATGACAAAACTTAGATCCTTGCTTTATGCCTAGCTAAGGGCGTAAAACTATAGCGCTTGTTGGGAGGCAACCCAATGAATAAAATTTATTTTTGCTTTTTGCTTTCTGTTCTTGAGTGTTTTCACAATTATGCTACTGTTATGATTGTGTTTTTTGTGTTTTAGTTAGTGTTTGTGCCAAGTAAAGCCTTTAGGATCTTCTTGGGTAATAGTTGTTTGATCTTGCTGAAAAATAGAAACTTATGCACTCACGAAAATAATTTTCATAAATCACAGAAAAGTGATTTTGCCCTGATTCTTTTTTTAGAAGATTAATATACAAATTGCTCAGGTCGTCTAATTTTTCAGAATTTTTGGAGTTTCAGAAGTATTCGAAATATCCAGATTGCTACAGACTATTCTGTTTTTGACAGATTTTGTTTTCTTTGTGTTGTGTGCTTGTTTTGATGGCTCTATGGTTTTCTTCGATGAGTATTTGCCATAGAAAAGTTGGAATACAGTAGATATAATGCAAAAACAAAATATGAATAGGTTGCAACAGTACTTATAGTAGTGATTTATTTTCTTATACTAACGGATCTCATGAAGGTTTTGTTGAGTTTTGTGTGATTGAAGTTTTCAAGTTTTGGGTTATGTTACAATGGATGAAGGAATAAGGAGTAAGAAGAGCCTAAGCTTGGGGATGCCCCAGCATCCCAAGCTATTATCCAAAAGAAGCAAGCAACTAAGCTTGGGGATGCCCTGAGTGGCATCCCCTCTTTCTTCTAACGACCATCGGTATTTTACTCGAAGCTATATTTTTATTTGTCACATACTATGTGTTTTGCTTGGAGCGTCTTGTATGATATGAGTCTTTGCTTGTTTTATTTTGTGTTTTATGTCTTGGTTTCTTGCTGGACACACCTATTTGAGAGAGCCAAAATTATGTCATGACTTGTTAGAATTGCTCTCCATGCTTCACTTAATTTTTTTATGAGCTATGGACTTGCTCTAGTGCTTCACTTATATCTTTTTGAGCATGGTGTGCTTTAGTATTTTTGAAGAAATGCTCTCTTGCTTCACTTAGATTTATTTGAGAGTTAGTAAAATTTTGAAAAAATTCTCTCTTCCTTCACTTAAATTAATTTGAGAGAAAGAAATATTATGCTTATGATCTTCACTTA
This sequence comes from Triticum aestivum, assembly GCF_018294505.1. Lineage (NCBI taxonomy): Eukaryota > Viridiplantae > Streptophyta > Magnoliopsida > Poales > Poaceae > Triticum > Triticum aestivum. The sequence continues at coordinate 89,360,111 of NC_057814.1, forward strand.
TATTTGTTTGAGCTTGTGAAAAGCAACATATGAAAATTAGTCCCAAGGTGATAGATATCCAAGAAGGATTTAATAAAAACTTTCATGAAGATCATTCGACAAAATAAACTTGATTCTTAGTAATAGTTTGGAGATATGATGATGTGATATGTGAGTTATGTTGATGAGTAGTTATGCTTTATTAAGAATATTGGTGTTAAAGTTTGTGATTCCCTACGCAAGCACGAAAGTCAACAATTATGCAATGAATTTATATCCTACTGTGGTGCATTATTCGGTGTTAATTATGCTTAATGCTCGCTTATGAGAATATTCATTTCTTGGTTGGTCGCTTCTCAATCTTTTGCTAGCCTTCATTTTGACCTAAGTATGATCACTACTTGTGCATACAAAAACAATTAAACCAGTTTTGCCACATGAGTCCACTATATCTACCTATATGCGGTATTCTTTTGCCGTTCTAAGCAAATTTGTATGTGCCATCTCTAATTTTCAAAATAAACTTCTCTTTTGTGTGTTCGTACTGCTCGCGGAGCGGTGAGGGGTCCCTAATATTTTCCATGCTAGATGTGTTATTCTCATGTTGAGTGTTTATTCACTTGTCATTGCACGAGAGCAAGGCAAAGGTATTAGGGATGCCCAATCCTGAAATGAAATATGAATTTACTTTATGTTGTCAAATAATAAATTCCTTGGAAAGTGTTGGTATGGAGGGCAACCGTGGATACGGCTAGCCATGGAAAGTGAATGTATGGTGGAAAAAGGAGTAAACTTTATTTTCTGTTTGGGAACCGCCTATGGTATATCTAGCATGGAAAGTGTTGGGAACTCTAAGTCGTTTTCATTGGTGGGAAAGACACACCTCCCAAAATGTTTTTACCTCTAAGTTTTTCGCATTGAGCTCTGGCACCTCTACAAATCCCTACCTCCCTCTGCGAAGGGCCTTTCTTTTACTTTATGCAATTTTTATTTTGAATTTGAGTCTCCATCTTCTCATATAAAAGCACCAACTAGGAGGCAATATGATCATACTTGAGTATTGGGTGTAGCTAATATACGAGTGTGTTTCATTAATGGATCAATGCTTGAGCATGATGGGCTAGAGATAACTTATTTTAGCGTTGATATTTTGAAAGACATGGTTGCTTGTTGATATGCTTGAGTATTTAAATTATCATGTCAAAACTAGACTATTGCTTTGAATCACATAAAGGTCCAAATGTCCATGCTATGAAGAAAAGAATATGATATGACATGTTAGGCAACATTTCACATCAAAAATTCCGTTTTTATCACTTACGTACTCGAGGACGAGTAGGAGTTAAGCTTGGGGATGCTGATACGTCTCCAACGTATCTACAATTGTTGATTGTTCCATGTTGTTATATTATCAATCTTGGATGTTTTATAATCATTTTATAGACATCTTATATCATTTTTTGGTACTAACCTATTGACATAGTGCCAAGTGCGAGTTGCTGTTTTCTGCATGTTTTTTACATCGCAGGAAATCAATACCAAACGGAGTCCAAATGCAACGAAACTTTACGGAGATTTTTTATGGACCAGAAGACACCCAATGGGCCAAGGTTGCACCTTGGGGGTGCTCCGAGGGGAGCACAACCCACCAGGGCGCACCAAGAGGCCCAGGCGTGCCCTGGTGGGTTGTGCCCACCTCGGGTGCCCCCGGACCGCCTCTTTGCTCTATAAATACCCCAATATTCCAGAAACCCTAGGGAAGTCGACGAAAATCAATTCCAGACGCCGCAGAGTCCAGAACCACCAGATCAAATCTAGACACCATCACGGAGAGGTTCACCACTTCCATTGGTGCCTCTCCGATGATGCGTGAGTAGTTCTTTGTAGACCTTCGGGTCCGTAGTCAGTAGCTAGATGGCTTCCTCTCTCTTGCTGGATTCTCAATACAATGGTCTCTTGGAGATCCATATGATGTAACTCTTTTTGCGGTGTGTTTGTTGGGATCCGATGAACTTTGAGTTTATGATCAGATCTATCTTTTTATATCCATGAAAGTTATTTGAGTTTCTTTGATCTCTTATATGCATGATTTCTTATAGCCTCATATTTCTTCTCCGATATTTGGGTTTTGTCTGGCCATGTTGATCTATTTATCTTGCAATGGGAAGAGGTGCTTTGTAGTGGGTTCGATCTTACGGTGCTTGATCCCAGTGATAGAAGGGAAACCGACGCGTATGTATCGTTGCTACTAAGGATAAAACAATGGGTTCTATCTCTACATAGATAGATCTTGTCTACATCATGTCATCATTCTTATTGCATTACTCCGTTTCTTCATGAACATAATACACTAGATGCATGCTGGATAGCGGTCGATGTGTGAAGTAATAGTAGTAGATGCAAGCAGGAGTCGGTCTACTAATCTTGGACGTGATGCCTATATAATGATCATTGCCTGGATATCGTCATGATTATTTGAAGTTCTATCAATTTCCCAACAGTAATTTGTTCACCCACCGTTTGCTATTTTTCTCGAGAGAAGCCACTAGTGAAATCTACGGCCCCCGGGTCTCTTTCTCATATTATTTGCCTTTGCGATCTACTTTTCCTTCGCTTTCATTTTCTGATCTATTAAACCAAAAATACAAAAATACCTCGTTGCAATTTATTTTTATTTATTTTTGTAACATCCCAAATTTTCAATTTGGAATGTTATACATAGGTCATTCATGCATACCATATTTTATTGCATTTTGTTTCGCGATCCTCGAAATTCTAAGCAACTCAAGGACCCTCGGAGAGAGTTGGGGATTTAACCGTTCTCGTATTTGAATTTTATCAAATATCAAAACAAGGATCACTTTGGTTTTAATTATTTTTCTCTCCAAAAATATTTCATACAAAAAATATACGAGAGGAGATAATATGACCTCTCCAAAATAAATGAAATATTGGAGGAAAAATACTAAAATCAAATAATATATTTTATTTGGGTTTTATCGCTATTTTCTTTGAATTAGGAAAAATATGCGTTTTTCAAAATTGCATTAGAGGCTCAAATAAATGTTCACTTTGTCCGCAATATTATTAGAGGACCGTGAAAACTTATTTCAGGATTTTGGGAGTCCGTTTAGTATTTCTTTTCTTTGTTTTTCTGCGGCGGGATTTATAAAAAAACGCAACCGACTTACCGGGCCGTGTCCGACCTGGACACTGTGTTCGGGCGGCTTTATAAGCCGAGGCCCGCGACCCCCGAGGCCCAAGTCGTGCCGCCGCCACCCCGATCCGCTGCCGGATCCGCTCTCCGCCGACCCCGCTCGGTTTTTTTAAACCCTAAGATTTGGTTTTTTTATTTAGATCGGTTTTTTTCGGTTTTCCGCGGTTAGCTAAATAGCGGACATTCGTCCGTACGTTCATTTTAACGAACGCCGTTCATCTGTTAGTCACAGACAGCGAACACTCGTTCGTTAGCCTGTTCGTCAGTTTTTCTTTTTCCAGGGTTTTTCCGCGATTATTCTCGATCGCGATTTCTGCCCTGATCTTCGTTTTAGTTTACCTTTTCGCTCGTTTATCGGAATCAGGCGATTCAAGCGCCTAGGTCTTCTTCTCGAAGCCCTCTTTCTGTTTAACCAACTTGAACAAGATTTTGGTACTGTAAAATTTGACTTTAGTCCAGATTAGTAATCGGATCTTGTTTCTTTCGCAGTTTGAGTTTCGTTGCTCCGTTTGATTTGATTCTTTTTGCAAACAGGAGTTCTTCAGTTGAACTTTCTGGTTAGATCTTCTTATTTGAGATCTAACCGTGCATATTTGCTTGATTGATTATGTAAGCTATTGTTTGTTTGCGATAGAATTCCCGGAGTGCGAAGCGTGCTACTACGAGTCTTTAGGATTTGCAGATCGTCAGCAAGGCAAGTAACACATTGATCATACTCTTTTCATACCCAGTTTTTATGCATTAGTTTCAACCCTCAAACATTGCATGAGTAGGATTGATAACATGTGGGTATTGGGAAGTAGTTGATGAGGTAGAACCTATTACCTGTTATATTATCAAACCCTTGGGAGTTACTTCTACGTTATGCTTATATTGCCATGTTCTGCTCGTAGATGTGGTTTGGTTTGAGAGATCCATGATAGATGTGAGTATTTAATTAATGGTTAACTTAAGGTGGCAACTTTAATACACATCTGGGTGGATTGTTGGTTTTGGGCACCTGGGTTATACCAGTGTTGTCCTAGGAGATCCCGGGGTTATATCGTGTGATCCTCCTATGGTCCGCCACCCAGGCTCAAAGGGATCATAAGACTATTCATGCTAGAAACTTCCGTGTGCAGCCACAAGCTATTATGGGCTCTAGCATAGTTGAGTAGGTTGCATGACCTCTTCCAGTGGTAGGCTAGCAGATGTAGGGGATGTAGGTTGGTACTGTCTACCCGGGGTTAGAGTTAATGCTTCTGAAAGACTGTGTCTCGGTCATCCGTTTCTCAAACACTATGCAGTGCGAGAAATCCAACGAAGGAGATCGAGTCTTGTGGGGAAAATGCGCAAACCTCTGCAGAGTGTACAAACTAATCATGGTTAGCCGTGTCCCCGGTTATGGACATCTTGAGTATCTGGTTCTTGGATTATCATATGGATCTCATCACTCTAAATTAATTTGTTGGTTTGTTAATTACTTTTAATTGGGATTGAGATGGGGGTACCATTCTCAATGTTTCAACTACCATGATAGTTAAATAAAATATATTCCTTTATTGTAGGGAAAAATTGGCTTTTCGCAAAGCATATTAACCATATAGCCTCCACCAGCCATATATGCATGTAGTGATATCATTTATTTTGTTCATTACTCTACTGTGTTACTATGCCACCATATTCCATGTGCTGGCCCGTTTTCGGGCTGCAACGTATCATGTTGCAGACTTTTCAGACGAGGAGTAAGGTTCGCTAGGTCGTTTTCGTGCACTCAGCTATGCCGTTGGAGTTGATGGACTCACTTTATCTTCCAAGCCTTCCGTTGTTATCGTATTAGATGGCCTTAAGCCATATTTATTGTAATAAGTTCTCTTTTGAGACATTCAATGTACTAAGTGTGTGATTGCTACTCTGTTATAAATCCTTCGAGTACTGTGTGTGTCAGTATTACCGATCCAGGGATGACACTTATGCACAGAGACTTGACCGTCTGAGGTCGGGTCGCTACAAGATGGTATCAGAGCACACGCTGAATGTAGGACACGACCAGTAAGAAAAGCCATAGGTCACTCTTCTCTACTCATTTCTGACTTCTCTCCATTTCTACTCTTTAGGATGGCGGACTCGAGGAACAAGTTTGCACAACCAGATGAAGACACACCCTTTGGACGACACTTGAAGGACGTCACTAGGTACCTGAACATCGGAATACCAAGCTTCACCGGGACCTACACCGCCACTTTACCAGAAGAAGAGCGTTGGATGATTCGAGTTCAAGTTCCTGGAAGGACGTTCACGCCAGTCACTGAGCCCATAGAGTTTTCCTTTGATGCACCAACCTGGAGTCTAGGCATAAGCATGGCAGCCCACATTACTATGGGACGTATTGGAGAAGTCTACAAGCAGGAGCTGAAGGACACTATTTACCAGATATGTGGGCGCCGAGATGAGCAATGGGAGATGATCAGCACCAGGAAGGACAGGTCCATTGCAGCTTTCATCCAGGAGTTAAACCAGCACATTCGACGCCAGGAGAACCAGATGTGCGCAAGCATGATAGATTTGAAGAAGGCGATGACCAGGAACATGGAGCTAGAGGAGGAACTCAAGTCTACACGCGACGGATACGAGGAGGAAATCGCCATACTATTGGAGAAGAATGACGACCTGATAAAGAAGATCGGAGTGTTCATGGGAGATCCCGCGCCAGGAGGAGAAGACGACGATTCCACTTGTCCGGAGAACTACATCATCATCGACGACACCGACTCCGACCCCGACAATAGTGATGATGACTATGAAGATGAAGCTGGAGCAGATATCATGGAGACTTCTACCGATCAAAATTTCTAGTAGACCACCATATGATCAAGCAGTATTCCCCCATGTATATAGTATAGTCTGAGCACTGTAACGATAGTTAGATCGATTGTATGCCTTTGCTTGATTGATTGAGTGATATGATATGATTGTGTTTGTCTCATGTGCATATGGGTAGTGCTTTCTCACTAGACCTCATTCCATTCTAATCTCTTCCCTCTAAACCCATCAGATGCCTCCGAGACGTGATACCGGATTTGTCTTCCCACCGGAGCTCACTCAGTTGATCCAGCAGCAGAATGCCTTGATGCAGTTGTTAGTTCAGAACCAAGGCAACAACAACAACAACCCACCGCCACCACCTCCAGTTGACAACCTAGCCCGTTTTCTGAGGTTGTAGCCGCCGGTGTTTTCCAGTAGCACCGAGCCAATAGTTGCGGATGACTCGCTATGCAGGATTGGAAGGGAGTTGACCACCGCAGGTTGCACAGATGTTGAGAAGGTGCGATTTGTCGCACATCAATTGGATGGGCCAGCAACCTCATGGTGGGAGAATTACACAACCACTTTCCCTATAGCCAATGTCACTTGGGAGCAGTTTCAACAAGCTTTCCGCACAGCCCATGTCTCAACTAGAGCTATGAGCATGAAGAAGCGTGAGTTTCGCAACTTACGCCAAGGAAATTGTACTGTGGCTTAGTACGTAGATGAGTTTAGTAAGCTATATCGTTATGCCCCTGATGATGTGGCCACAGATGCTGCAAAGCAGGAGAAGTTTATGGAAGGGCTGAATGATGAAATGAGCATGCAATTGATGGTGGCCACATTCAACAACTACCAGGAGTTGGTAGATAAGGCTCTTATGATTGAAGGGAAGCAGCAGCAGATAGAGAGCCGCAAGAGGAAGTATGGGCAAGGGAAGTACAATTCAGGAGCATCGCAGAAGCCTCGTTTTACCCCGAACTCGGGAGGATTTACCCATAACCATGGGGGCCACACCCACAATGGAGGAAGTTCTCATAACCACAATGGCCCAAAGAATGGGAATTGGAATGGAGCAAGCAGCAATCAGAACTGCTCTAACCCAGCCACACCCGCCAAGAAGGACCAGAGTCACGTTACCTGTTTCAAGTGCGGGAAGACTGGGCACTATGCTAATGATTGTCCAGAGTTGAAGAATGGCAATGGAAATGGAAGCTTTGGGAAGAAGCCCAACCCTTTCAATAGGGGACAAGTGAACCACGTAAGCGTGGAGGAAGTTGAAGAGCAGCCAGATGCAGTTATTGGTAAGTTTTTGGTTAAGTATTTTACCGCTCTCGTTCTTTTTGATACTGGTGCATCACATTCATACATTTCAAGGGGATTTGTGGACAAGTTTAAGTTACCCACCTTAGCTCTTAGGACACCCTTGTTAGTGAGCTCACCCGGTGCGGAGTATATGGCCAGCCGATGGTGCGACCGGTTACCCTTAACCATTGGCAACCATGTTTTCCCCTCAGACCTCATAATTTTGGAATCACGAGGATTGGATGTGATACTGGGAATGGATTGGCTATCGAAGTATGGAGGAAGCATAGATTGCGCTAGCAAGTCAATTCTGCTCACTACCCCGGAGGGAAAAAGGATTAAGTATGTATCTAGGCATGCGCCTAGGAGGACTCAAGTAAATTCTCTCACGGGAGTTGTTCAGGAGGAGGTGCCTGTAGTAAAGGATTACCCAGATGTATTTCCAGAGGAGTTACCAGGTATGCCGCCAGATCGAGACATCGAGTTTTTAATAGAGCTGTTGCCAGGCACCGGACCGATATCGAAGAGACCATACCGGATGCCCGCAAATGATCTGGAGGAGATTAAGAAGCAGATTAAGGAGTTATTGGAGAAAGGTTACATTCGACGAAGTTCATCATCATGGGGAGCCCCAGTGCTCTTGGTTGAGAAGAAGGATGGATCATTGAGGATGGTTGTTGATTATCGAGCACTGAATGAAGTAACAATTAAGAACAAGTACCCACTACCGATGATAAATGATTTGTTTAACCAGTTACAAGGAGCTAAAGTGTTTTCGAAGATCGATCTGCGATCAGGATATCACCAACTGAATATTCAAGAAAAGGATATACCTAAGACAGCTTTTACCACGAGGTATGGGTTATATGAGTATACGGTTATGTCATTCGGATTGACTAATGCCCCTGCCTATTTCATGAGTATGATGAACAAGGTGTTCATGGAGTTCTTGGATAAGTTTGTCGTGGTGTTTATTGATGATATTTTGGTATACTCAAAGAATGAAGAGGAACACAAGGAGCATTTGCGTTTAGTTCTCGAGAAGCTCAGGGAACATCAGTTGTATGCCAAGTTCAGCAAATGCGAGTTTTGGTTGAAGGAGGTTGGATTTCTTGGATATGTTATATCAGGAGAGGGTATAGCAGTAGATCCTACCAAGGTTAAGTCAGTCACCGACTGGCTATCACCCACCACAGTTGGGGAGATCCGCAGTTTTCTTGGACTCGCGGGATACTATAGGAGATTTATTGAGAATTTCTCTAAAATTGCGAAGCCTATGATGGAGTTGTTGAAGAAGGACACCAAGTTCAAATGGACAGAAGAATGTGAGGCCAGTTTCCAGGAGTTGAAGAAACATCTTACTACAGCGCCAGTGCTAATTCTGCCGGATATACGCAAGGATTTCCAAGTGTATTGCGACGCATCTCCCTTAGGACTTGGAGGTGTACCTATGCAAGATGGAAGAGTTGTTTCATATGCCTCACGTCAACTTCGACCGCATGAGTTGAATTATGCCACGCATGATTTGGAATTAGCAGCCGTAGTGCATGCCCTTAAGACCTGGAGACATTTTCTTATTGGAAACCGTTGTGATGTGTACACGGATCATAAGAGTTTGAAGTACATTTTCACACAGAAGGAGCTGAACCTCAGGCAGAGGATATGGTTGGAGCTTATAAAGGATTATGATATGAAGCTGCACTATCATCCAGGAAAGGCCAATGTCGTAGCAGACGCTTTGAGCCGGAAGGGTTATGTCAATACCCTCGTAAGCGGAGGAATGCCAAAGGAGTTAGCGGAGGATCTAAGGGATCTATGTTTGGAGATAGTTCCTAAAGGTTTTGTTGCAGCATTAGAGGTTCAGTCAACATTATTGGGAAAGATTCGTGAAGCTCAGAAGGATGACAAGGAGATTGCTGAAAAAAGGAGAAAATGAGCAAAGAAAAAGCCAAAGGTTTTCGTGAGGATGAGCACGATACCTTGTGGTTTGAGGACCGCATTTATGTGCCCAATAATGCAGAGATCAGGAAGTTGATACTTCAAGAAGCTCATGACTCGCCATACTCGATACACCCTGAAAACACCAAGATGTATTTGGATTTGAAGGAGCGTTTATGGTGGACTGGTATGAAGAAGGATATTGCCGAGTATGTAGCCATATGTGATGTATGTCAGAGAGTGAAGGCAGAACATCAGAAGCCAGCAGGATTACTGCAGCCTATGCTGATACCCGAATGGAAGTGGGATAAGCTTGGCATCGATTTTATAACCGGATTACCCAGGACCCGATCGGGATATGATTCTATCTGGGTAGTAGTGAATCGCTTGACCAAGGTAGCTCACTTTATCCTAGTGAAAACCACCTATACCAGTGCGAAGTTGGCCAAGATATACATGACCAGGATCGTATGTCTGCACGGAGTTCCGAGGACCATCGTATCAGATAGAGGAACACACTTTACTTCAAAATTTTGGCATCAGTTGCACCAGACCTTGGGTACCAGGCTGGAGTTCAGTATAGCTTTTCACCCGCAGACAGATGGACAGACCGAGAGAGTCAATCAGATTCTGGAGGACATGTTGAGAGCTTGTGCGCTATACTACGGGTCTAGTTGGGATGATAATTTGCCATACGCGGAGTTCTCGTACAACAACAGCTACCAGGCCAGTTTGAAGATGGCACCATTTGAAGCCATGTATGGAAGAAGATGCCGAACCCCGTTGATGTGGGATGAAGTTGGAGACCGTCAGTTGTTTGGACCGGATTTGATTAAAGAGTCAGAAGAGAAGGTTAAGCTGATTCGAGATAGACTGAAAGTAGCTCAGTCCAAGCAGAAGAGTTATGCCGATTCAAAACGCAAGGAGGTAGCCTATGAAATCGGAGACAGAGCATATCTTCATGTGTCGCCTCTGCGAGGAGTTAAGCGTTTTGGAGTTAAGAGAAAGTTAGCGCCGAGATTTGTAGGACCATACCGAGTTTTGGAACGTATGGGAGAGGTTGCCTACAAGTTGGAGTTACCTGAAAGACTGTCGGGAGTTCATGATGTGTTTCACATTTCCCGGTTGAAGAAGTGCCATGCAGAGATGGCCGATATTCCTTTGAGAGATACAGTGCCCCTGGAAGCAATTCAGTTGGATAGCGATTTGACATATGAGGAGAAACCTGTCAAAATTCTCGAATTTGCCAGCCGAGTTACTCGCGGCAAGGTTATCAAGTTTTGCAAAGTTCAGTGGAGCCACCATACCGATGATGAAGCCACCTGGGAAAGAGAGGATGATCTACGCAAGGACCACCCACACCTATTTTCTAGCCAACCCGAATCTCGAGGGCGAGATTCATCTTAAGGGTGGTAGGTTTGTAACATCCCAAATTTTCAATTTGGAATGTCATACATAGGTCATTCATGCATACCATATTTTATTGCATTTCGTTTCGTGATCCTCGAAATTCTAATCAACTCAAGAACCCTCGGAGAGAGTTGGGGATTTCACCGTTCTCATATTTGAATTTTATCAAATATCGAAACAAGGATCACTTTGGTTTTAATTATGTTTCTCTCCGAAAATATTTCATACAAAAAATATACGAGAGGAGATAATATCAGTTCTCCAAAACAAATGAAATATTGGAGGAAAAATACTAAAATCAAATAATATATTTTATTTGGGCTTTATCACTATTTTCTTTGAATTAGGAAAAATATGCATTTTTCAAAATTGCATTAGAGGCTCAAATAAATGTTCACTTTGTCCGCAATATTATTAGAGGACCGCGAAAATTTATTTCAGGATATTTGGAGTCTGTTTAGTATTTCTTTTCTTTGTTTTTCTGCGGCAGGATTTATTAAAAAAACGCAACCGACTTACCGGGCCGTGTTCGACCTGGACACTGCGCCCGGGCGGCTTTATAAGCCGAGGCCCGCGACCCCCGAGGCCCAAGTCGCGTCGCCGCCGCCCAAACCCTAGCGCCGCCCCGCGCCGCCGCCGCCGCCGATCCCGCCGGACCTCGCCGAGGTAGCCGCGCGCCGCCGCCGCTTTTCGTTAGAAAGCCGCTCGGTTTTTTTTCGAAACCATAAGATTCGTTTTTTTATTTAGATCGGTTTTTGTTCGGTTTTCCGCGGTTAGCTAAATAGCGGACGTTCGTCCGTACGTTCGTTTTAACGAACGCCGTTCATACGTTAGTCACAGACAACGAACATTCGTTCGTTAGCCTGTTCGTCAGTTTTTCTTTTTCCAGGGTTTTTCTGCGATTATTCTCGATCGCGATTTCTGCTCTGATCTTCGTTTTAGTTTATCTTTTCGCTCGTCTATCGGAATCAGGCGATTCAAGCGCCTAGGTCTTCGTCTCGAAGCCCTCTTTCTGTTTAACCAACTTGAATAAGATTTTTGTGCTGTAAAATTTGACTTTAGTCCAGATTAGTAATCGGATCTTGTTTCTTTCGCAGTTTGAGTTTCGTTGCTCCGTTTGATTTGATTCTTTTTGCAAACCGGAGTTCTTCAGTTGAACTTTCTGGTTAGATCTTCTTATTTGAGATTTACCCGTGCATCTTTGCTTGATTTCTTATGTAAGCTATTGTTTGTTTGCGAAAGAATTCCCGGAGTGCGAAGCGTGCTACTACGAGTCTTTAGGATTTGCAGATCGTCAGCAAGGCAAGTAACACATTGAACATACTCTTTTCATACCCAGTTTTTATGCATTAGTTTCAACCCTCAAACATTGCATGAGTAGGATTGATAACATGTGGGTATTGGGAAGTAGTTGATGAGGTAGAACCTATTACCTGTTATATTATCAAACCCTTGGGAGTTACTTCTACGTTATGCTTATATTGCCATGCTATGCTCGTAGACGTGGTTTGGTTTGAGAGATCCATGACAGATGTGAGTATTTAATTAATGGTTCAATTAAGGTGGCAACTTTAATACACATCTTGGTGGATTGTTGGTTTTGGGCACCTAAGGTTATACCAGTGTTGTCCTAGGAGATCCCGGGGTTATACCGTGTGATCCTCCTACGGTCCGCCACCCAGGCTCAAAGGGATCATAAGACTATTCATGCTAGAAACTTCCATGTGCAGCCACAAGCTATTATGGGCTCTAGCACAGTTGAGTAGGTTGCATGACTTCTTCCAGTTGTAGGCTAGCAGATGTAGGGGATGTAGGTTGGTACTGTCTACCCGGGGTTAGAGTTAATGCTTCTGAAAGACTGTGTCTCGGTTATCCGTTTTTCAAACACCATGCAGTGCGAGAAATTCAACGGAGGAGATCGAGTCTTGTGGGGAAAAGTGCGCAAACCTCTGCAGAGTGTACAAACTAATCATGGTTAGTCGTGTCCCCGGTTATGGACATCTTGAGTATCTGGTTCTTGGATTATCATATGGATGTCATCACTCTAAATTAATTTGTTGGGTTGTTAATTACTTTTAATTGATATTGAGATGGGGGTACCATTCTCAATGTTTCAACTACCATGATAGTTAAATAGAATATATTCCTTTGTTGTTGGGAAAATTGGCTTTTCGCAAAACATATTAACCATACAGCCTCCACCAGCCATATATGCATGTAGTGATAGCATTTATTTTGTTCATTACTCTATTGTGTTACTATGCCAGCATATTCCATGTGCTGGCCCGTTTTCGGGCTGCAACGTATCATGTTGCAGACTTTTCAGACGAGGAGTAAGGTTCGCTAGGTCGTTGTCGTGCACTCAGCTATGCCATTGGAGTTGATGGACTCACTTTATCTTCCAAGCCTTCTGTTGTTATCGTATTAGATGGCCTTAAGCCATATTTATTGTAATAAGTTCTCTTTTGAGACATTCGATGTACTAAGTGTGTGATTGCTACTCTGTTATAAATCCTACGAGTACTGTGTGTGTCAGCATTACCGATCCAGGGATGACACTTATGCACAGAGACTTGACCGTCTGAGGTCGGGTCGCTACAATTTTATTTGGCGTTCGATCTATCAATCTACTACAATTTTATTCACGTCTGTTTGCCTATCTTGGGGCGCCGCTACCCGAAAGGGATTGACAACCCCTTTTACACGTCGGGTTGCGAGTATTTGTTATTTGTATGCAGGTGATGTTTACGTTGTGTTGCTTGGTTCTCCTACTGGTTCGATAACCTTGGTATCGTATCTTAGGGAAATACCTACCACCGCTCTGCTGCATCATCCCTTCCTCTTTGGGGAAATACCGACGTAGCTTCAAGCCGCCATCATGCGCGGTTCCATTCCCTGTGAAATGGCGACTTCTCGGTGGCCCTTCTCGTCGATGAGCTCGCGGCTGCAATGAGAGCCGCCGCCACCGGAAGGCAAGGCGGCAGTCACCAGCCCGCTCTGCCCGACGAGACAAATTGATAGAAGGGTGCCGATACCAAATTTGGGTGCCCGCCCATCGAGCCGCAACCTCTACCCGACCAAGTTCACCCCTTCGGACACCACCACACAACCATTCGCGCCACCACATCTAGCCACCTCCGTCCCCGGAGTCCCAGTGGTCGCTGAGCCACGACACCCTGGACAACACAACGTCTCTGCCCCGCACCAACAACCCCGTGAGGAAGGGGAAAAGGGGGCCCGCCATTGCCGGTGCCTGCCGGAATGAGCCGGCAGCTGAGAGGGAGAGGAAGGGTTGCGGAGGAGTGCTACTACTTGAGATTGCGTTGGTTTTTCCCTTGAAGAGCAAAGGGTGATGCAACAAAGTAGAGATAAGTATTTCCCTCAGTTAAGAACCAATGTATCAATCTAGTAGGAGGAACACACAAGTCTCCAAGGTTAGCACCTACACAAACAAACAAATACTTGCACCCAACGCGATAAAGGGGTTGTCAATCCCTTCACGGTTACTTGCAATGATGAGCTCTAATAGAGATAGGTATAAAAGATAAATAAAAGTGCAAAATAAAGTAGGGATAATTGGTTTTATACCCTTAGTTTTGTCCCCCTCGTCAGGATTGCCCCTAGTTTTTGAAAACACGTGGTCTTGCCCAACCCACTTTGGCATCTTGTGCTTTTGCCCTTTGACCGTTTGATTGTCACTTTGAAAACTTCGTAACTAATTCATACTAAATCAGAAAAATGCAAATAAGATACCAAAATGTTCGGAGGAACATCACCTGTATGTCAATGTCACTTGCATTCATGACAAAACTATTGGTAAGTGCCCATCCAAGTTTTAGCTCTTATCATACCACCATGAACAGTAAAATCTAAAAAATTCAAAAAATTCAAAAAAAAAGTTGGTGGCAAAGAATGACAAATGTTTTAAGTGCTTGAGTGCGAGTCGCTCGGTGGACCTCGCGGGATCCCATTGATGCGGGCGGCAGCAGACGCAGACGTCTTGGTTCTTCTGGCATCGGGCACGGAGGAGCTCCAGTGCGGCGCTCCATTGGCTTGGCCGGGGAGAGAAAGCTCTGATGGTGAGCGGTCCGGCTAGTTGCCATCGTCGGCGAAGAGCCCGCGCGGTCGGGGGCGGATCCCTGCGTGGACGGTGGAGAGGGAAAGCTTTGATGGCTCCCTGCGGGGTCGAAGCGGCTCCCTGCGGGGCTGACAGAGAAAAAGAGCTTAAAGTAAGGGAGAGGAGCATGAGAGGGAGAAGGATAAGGAGAGAGGAGCACAGGTGACCATGGTGGCTCCAGGAGAGAATTAGGGAGAGAGAGAAAGGAGAAGGAGAGGTGGATCGGGGCTAGTATGACACGCGTAGTGGGCAAGGGCGTGGGGGCGTGTGGTGCGCGTGCATCATGGGGTTGTATGGTGTGCGTGTGTCAAAATCTTGCCATGTCATCGATCCACGTGTGGTGTGCTTTCTCTTTGTCATCTGTAATCGACAAAGAGCCCCGACGAAAAGGTGACGGCAAAGACCCTCACAGACGAGAAATTAGCTGATTCCTGTAGTGCGGGTGAGATGGGATAAAATGTTTTTTAGCCGGCAACACGGGGAGCCATTCAAGACTTCTCGTGCTACCCCTAAGGTGCAGAGTTGGGCCCCACGCACCAAGGGCCCAGGGAGGTGTTTTTCCAGCCTCTTACTTGTAAAGATTTCATGTTAGGCCCGAGGTTCAGATTTGAGCCTAGAAGCAACCCTTGTATTTAAAGCCCGAACCCCGGGCTGGCTCACACGCACGCAACACGGTATGTCGCTCGCGCGGTAAATCCCTATTTGCCGCTCTTTGCGGCAAGCTGTCGAGGTGACGCACAGGGAGATTGAAGATCGTTTGGAATGGTCCGGCAGTTAAACGTTTGAGCGTATACGGTTTTTGGAACCTTCTAGGTGGTTCAGAGTTGTTGTTTTTTCGGTTTTGGAACTTTCTAGGAGGTTCCCAAGCCATTTCCCCCCTTGTTTTTCCTCTTTCTTTTTTGTTTATCTTTATCCTTTTTCATGTTTCTTTTCCTTTCATTTCTCCCTTTTTTTGTTTTTTTGTTTTTTCGGTTTCTTTTCTTTCCTTTTTTATTTTCTTTCATTTCTCATTTTTATTTTCAAGTTTATTTTTTCTTTTACAATATATGTTCATAATTTCAAAAATGTTTGCGATTTTCAAAGTTGTCATTTTTTCAAAAAATATTTCTGTTTCCAAACTTTTTTCAGAAATTTTAAAAATGTTTAGTATTCCTGAATTTGTTCACTTGTTTTCAGAAAATGTTCAAAATTCAAAGAAATTTAAAATATCCCAAAATCAATTTTTTAAGTTTTGTCTACAAATTACAGTGGTTCTGTTTTAACGCTCTTATATTATGGGACGGCGGGAGTAGTTCACAAGTTCAAAAATGTTCATGTTTTCAAAATTCGTTCGCATATTCAATGTTTTTTTGGGGAATTTCATGAAATATTTGTTTTTTCCATAAAATGTTCCTGTTTTTATTTTTATTTTTAAATATTTAAAAATGTTTATGTTTCCAGTTTGTTTTTGCAAATTCAAAAACTGTTTCGGCAATTTCATAAAATATTTGTGTTTTTCAAAAAATGTTCATTGTTTCAAAACTTGTTCTCAAATTTAAAAATGTTCATGTTTTCATAAATTTTTCACAAATTTTAAAAAAAATGTTTGGGCAATTTTGTAAAATGTTTGTGTTGCCCATTTTTGTTCCTATTTTTGGGAAAATGTTCGCATTTCAAAAAGTTATTCGTTGTTTTGAAAATGCACTCGTTTTCAATTTCTTTCCCTTTTTAAAAAAATGTTTGAGTCTTAACAAATTTTTTCAATTTTGAAAAAGCATTGACTTTTGTGAAAAAAAAATTATGTTCGAAATTTCAGAAAAATATTAAATCTTTTGTTGCCTATAGTTTATATAAACTGAGCTGCCAGAGTTAGACAACAAAATTTATGTGTTACAGTTGGTAGGGACGTGGTTCACTCACGTTAGATCGTGTGTTTGATCCTACTGACGTACACTTTCTTGTTTAAGTTTTGCCGTTCTTGTTTGTTTCTTTAAAGGTTGCGCTGTTTTTTGTTCTTTTGCCAATAAAACGTCGCCCTGTAAAATTTGCACGAAAGTAACCATGTCGCACTGGCTAGCAGTTTCAGCATGCCTGCGGTAGGTCATCAGTTAATCGTTGACCGTGTTCAAACACAAGAATCGCACGTGCGACCCACTAAACCCGCCAAGTAGGTTTCCTCTGCGAAACCCCAGCAACCTGGCAAATTAAAGTCCGAACCCCGGGCTGGCTCGCGCGCACGCAGCGCGGTATGTCGCTCGTGCGCCCCCCACCTCTCGCCTTTTCGCATCCTGCCTCCACCGTGGTCCCACCGAAAAGAACTTTTTACTGGTTCCGGGAGCTAGCAGCGAAGCATCCGTCGTCCGCCCGTGCCAAAATTCGTGCGGTCTCGAGGCCACATCTCATGTATATTAGTGTATGCCCAGACAGTCTATTGTATTCAGCATTATGTCACATCAGATGGTGGGCCCATGTCAGTAATAAAGCAGTACTTGATGCATGTCTGATCCATTCTTTCTTCTTTCACGTGAAGGTGCATCAGCATGCAAGATTAAATCCTGCCTTCTATTCTCTCTTTGGCAATTTCATTCATTCATATCTTTCAAACTGTAATTTCATTTTAAAAATATTCTTACACATGTTTAAATTTCAACGTTCCAAATGAGTGAAATAAGTTTTCTGAAATAAGCAAAATAAGTTCTTTGAATTAAGAGAAATCAATTTTTTTAAAGAGTAAAAATTGTTTTCCATGCATACCTTGTTATTTCAAAAATGCGAAACTATTTATTAAAAAAAAATGTGAAACTGATTATTTCAAAAAAAAGAAGAGTGAAATCTAGTTTTGGAACTAGTGAAATTGTTTTTCAAAACGCTGGAAATAAGTGAAAACAGTTTTCTGAAAACTTTTTTTTTAAATGGGTGAAATCTTTGTTTCATACACATGACGCATATTTCGGCGTGAAATACGTGAAACTTTTTATTTCAAAATTTTGAAACTAGTATGTTCAGACATGTGAAACTGGTTATTTTAAAATTTTATTTAAAATGAGCAATTTGTTTAAGAAGCGAGTGAAATTAGCTATGAAAATAATGGAAGCATGCCTTTCAAATGAAACTACTGCAATTCGTCTTTTGAAATGAGTGACACTAGTCTTTTAGAATTGAAATATGATTTTTTGAAACTCCATATTTCAGTGTGTTTATTTGGAAGTTGCTTCGTTCCTCCTTTCAATTTTAGTTATATTTCACATATCCCTCTTCTTGAAACCAATAGATTTTTTTTGTCAAATGGGTGAAATTAGCTTTTGAAAATAATGGAAACATGTGTCTTCCTTTCAATTGGAACGAGTGAAATCAGTTGTTTGAAATGAGTGAAATCAGATTATAAAATGTGTCAAATAAGTATTTTTAATGAGTGAAATTTATTTTTGAAATGAGTGAAATAAATTTTTGAATTGAGTGAATTATGTTCAATGAGTGAAATTTGTTTTATGAAATCAATAAAAGTAAAACTAGTTCAACATCCATAGTTGATCTTGTTCTGACGATCTTCTCGCTACGAATTCTAATACTTATTACATAGGAAAAGATATCTCATGTTATACCTATAAATCTAGCACAAATCGGACGCAGCTATTCTAATCCCGAGCTCATATGAGCTCGGGTGAACAGTCACATAAAGAAAAAATGAAAACAAATGCAAAAAGTTCTTTTTTTGTGTGTGAAACATTGCCAAAATGTTTGTTGGCTTGCAAAATTACATTGCCATATGACATTCGTGGAAATCGTGGCAAAAAAAACAAATCGATGCTCCAAAATGTTCTTTTCAAACACATTTTGGAGCACCGATTTTGTTTTTTTTTTTCTTGCCACATTTTTCATGAATGTCATTTCATGCTGTAATTTTGCAAGCTAGGAAAATATTTGAAAGCTAGGAGTACGATTTATTCAACTAGTGAAATAGAATTGAAAGTAATTCATGCATTCGATCAATGTCTGTACTCAAATTGATTCATTTTTGTGTTAATTTTATTTTAGGTTATACAACTGGGAACGTTATAACGTGTTCCGTGTTTTCGGATAGTTATTATAGGTGCCAAAGTATTTTGGCCCGGGTTTATTTGAATCCTGGCTCCGCCACTGCCAAACCCGGCGTCCAATTCCGGCCATTTGACATGGTCTCCCATCTTCCTCTGAACAAACGACCCAAAACGACTGCAGCCATCAACGCAGCACGCCTCCGACCTCCTAAATTCTGCATGCCTAATTATACCCTCTTTCCACCTCCTCCGCCGTTGGAACGCGTTTGCTTCCCACCATTCCTGGCCTTACCCCTCGAGCGAGCGAGCTAGCCCTTCTTGTCTCGATCGCTCCCACGCTAGCCAGCTCGATCGGGCGACGGCGCGTGGCATTAGTCCTGGATCGATCGAGCTAAATAAATGACCAAGGCAGCGCCCATGCCGCCTCGGCGGCGGCGATGGCCGGCGTACTTGCTCGCCGCCGCGGTCGTCCTTGCCGTCGTCACCGCCGCGCGGGCGCAGGATTACAGTAATGGCGATGACGAGGAGGAGAAGCCTAAGCCGCAGCTCAAGGCGCAGGAGGCGTGCAACGGCGCGTTCCTGTCGTACACGTTCATTGAGCGCACCAAGGAGTTCCCGCACCTCAAGAACGCGACGGCGCAGGCGTACGCGTTCAAGGCGCAGGCCACGGTGCTCAACACCATGACGACGGACCTCAAGGCGTGGCAGATGTTCGTCGGGTTCCAGCAGAAGGAGATCCTTGTGTCAGTCAGCGGCGCCGTGCTCCTCGACGGCACCGACTTCCCCGCCAACGTCTCCGGTGGCGTCACCTTCGCCGGATACCCGATGGCCGACCTCCTCAACTCCATCGACACCGCCGGCGACCTGACGCAGATACAGGTCCAGATGGACATCACCGGCACGCAGTTCGGCGTCAAGCCCCCCGGCAAGCCCATGCCCAAGACCATCAAGCTCACCAATCCCGGCTACCGATGCCCCGCGCCCACCCACAAAGGTACGTAGTTCGCCACCACGACTTATCGAATCGCTGCATGCATGCTTAAACTTACAGAATGTGGGTGCAGATAGCGTGATGTTCGTGTGCTGCGTCAAGGATCCCAAGTTCAAGGCGAAGAAGGCCAACAGCACGCGGTACCTGCCACGGCAGAAGGCCGACCTGACCATAGCCTACGACGTGCTGACGTCGTACGGCAACAAGTACATCGCGCAGGTGACCATCGACAACTGGAGCCCCATGAGCCGGCTGGACAACTGGAACCTCACCTGGGAGTGGAAGCGCGGCGAGTTCATCGAGAAGATGCGCGGCGCCTACACGCTGCTCAAGGAAGGCCCCGCCTGCGTCTACAGCCCGGCGGCGAGCTACTACAAGGACTTCGACTTCACGCCCGTCTACAACTGCGAGAAGCGGCCCATCATCGTCGACCTCCCGCCGGACCGGGAGAAGGACAACGACGTGGGCAACCTGCCCTTCTGCTGCAAGAACGGCACGCTGCTGCCGCCCATCATGGACGAGTCCAAGTCACGGGCCATCTTCCAGCTCACGGTGTTCAAGATGCCGCCGGACCTCAACCGGACGGCGCTCTACCCGCCGTCCAACTGGAAGATCACCGGGAAGCTGAACCCGCACTACGTTTGCAGGCAGCCGATCCGGGTGAGCCCCATGGAGTTCCCTGACGGGTCGGGGCTCATGTCGACGACCCCCGCCGTGGCGTCGTGGCAGGTGGCGTGCAACATCACCCGCCCCAAGAAGCGCGCCTCCAAGTGCTGCGTCTCCTTCTCGGCCTACTACAACGACTCCACGGTGCCCTGCAACACCTGCGCCTGCGGCTGCGGCAACGACACCGCCACGTGCGACCCGGACGCCCACCCAGTCCTGCTGCCGTCGGAGGCCATGCTCGTGCCCTTCGACAACCGGACGGCCAAGGCCCGGGCGTGGGCCAAGATCAAGCACTGGCGCGTGCCCAACCCCATGCCCTGCGGCGACAACTGCGGCGTCAGCATCAACTGGCACGTCATGAACAACTACAAGTCCGGCTGGTCGGTGCGCATGACCATCTTCAACTGGCAGGACTACACGTTCAAGAACTGGTTCGCCGCCGTCAAAATGGGCGAGCACTACGGTGGCTACGAGAACGTCTACTCCTTCAATGGTACCAGGTTGGACGCGCCCTTCAACAACACCATATTCATGCAGGCCCTGCCGGGGCTCGAATTCCTGGAGCCCATCACCGACGGCAGAACGTCGGCGTACCCGAGGCTGCCCGGGAAGCAGCAGTCCGTCATCTCGTTCAAGAAGAAGGACGTGCCAAACATCAATATCCCCAAAGGAGGAGGCTTCCCCAAGCGGGTGTACTTCGACGGCGAGGAGTGCGCGCTCCCCCACAAGTTACCGTCGAGTGCACGCCGGCGGGCAGGGGCTCCCAGTCTCTTGCAGGCTGTCACTGGGGTGGTTCTTGTGATGATTGTTGCTCTTGTGGACTCCTCGTGCTTATGATCTGTCAAAATCTCTGGGGATTGTATCATTGTATAGAGATTTGTCTTAGGGTGCTACATTTGCTGAACATTTTTATTTGGTGGTTGGGGGATATATGTTACAGTGACCCCAAACGAAGGAATTGCTCTCGACCAACTACAGACTTACACTTTAGCTATACTTCAGGTTCAGGTGACTGAATATTTTACTATGGTCAGTCGATTCTGTTTTCCAAACACACGCGTACAAAGTACACTACTGCATGCATGCAGCATAGCTAGTGCGTACACGCCGGGCGACGCGGCCATTGAGAGCATTAATGGTGCATGCGTGCTTGTGGAGAATAATTAAGATAGACCTAACGACCTCATCTATCTTGTATTATATACACTAGTAAGCGTGCACGTGCAACGCACGTCTTCATTAACACATAAATTATACTCATTTATATGCAATAAAGGCATACACACATAAAAATATGGAAGTGGCCAAGTGTAAATCGACTGGAAATGGAAATTTAAACTGGGCCAGTCGATTCTTTCCGGCCATCCGATGCAAAATGAACAACACGATCCCTTGTTCAGCCTGGGGAGTTTCTTCTACCTCCGACAATTTCTTTCCCCAGCCGTCCCATGGACCACCGGCCGGACCGCCAACCACCACCGTCCGGCCCTTCCTGGAACCTCCTCCCACCGCCGTGCCGCCGCCGCCCCCAGCCATCCCTCTAGCCCCGGGCCTTGCCTGTTTTTTCTCCGGGAATCTTCATCATCGCCGTACTGCCGCCCCCACCAGTGTCGTGCTGCCTCCCCCACCCCAACCCTAAGATAGATGATGAGGTAGCTTGCCAGGAAGCTTCTTCCTCCCCTCCGGTGAGCTTCTTCCTCCTCTTCGCCTGTCTCTCCCTTCAACCAAAATCAACTGACCCGAATTCAAAAGTCAGGCGACTGACATGTAGCTATTGTGTAAATATATATACCTCGTGCACATCAGATCATTTTTACTGTTAAAATAAATGTATAGAAGCGGAAATATCATCTATTGATAAAAAAACTAAATTGGACAAGACCGGATGCTATATCTGACTTGACCAAAAGGGCTAAAAAACCAACTAAAAAAGAGAAGGTAAAAGAAAAAGACACATCGGACGCCCCCTCTCAGTTCTCCTCGCCTCGTCACCTACCTTCCCTTATCCCTTCACTGTCTCCCCACTGCTCCCTATTCCATGGTGGCCACAAGCACACAACTCTCTCTCTCTCTCTCCTCAAGCCGCCCCTCCTCTTCGTCCCCACCGCCGGCGCGAGGTCTCGCACTCTTCCCACTCTTCTCAGCCCCTCCTCGTCGAATCGGTCGCCAAAGTGCCCGAGGATCCGCTCAAGCTCGGTCTGGTTGCTGGGCGCCGGACGAAGGCTGACGCGGAGGCGCGGGAATTGCCTCCACCAGATCGGCGGCTGTGGCAATCATGTGTCGCAACCTCCGCGCCTGGTGCCTTCCTTTCCATCTCGCTCGTCGGCGGCTCCCACCACCCTGTGCGTGCGACTGCGCTGCGCCCTGTAATGCCCATGTGCGGCAGCTGTGCCGCGGTGGATGGTCCCCTGCAAGTGCAAGCCGGTGCCGGTAGACGATCTATTCCCCACTTCGGCTTTCATATCTGCTTATTTCTGATTTGAGATACTCCCCATTACCCACTTCTGCTAATCCCTAATTTCTATCCATTCCTGAATATACATAGGTAGCTCAGTAGTCTAGTTTAAGTACTCCCTCCGTCCGAAAAAACTTGTCCCAACCTTGTTCCTCATGGATGAATCTAGCACTAACTATATGCTAGATACATCCATTTGAGGGACAAGCTTTTCCGGACGGAGGGAGTATGAGTCATTTTAGAATCAGGGAGAAAAATTAGAAGTTGTTCGATTAGATGTTCTTAACTTGGTTGCAGCAACTATTATGAGTGGGGATTCTAGTTAGTTAATATTATTGAGGCAACCATGCTGCGATAAAGTTGATTGATTGGTAGATTTGAAATCTGGGTGGCTAGGGGCGCTAGGGACCAAGACAGATGAGGTTGATTTGGCTTGATCCTGCCAAAGAAATTTACTTCTTTTTTGAAAAATGAAAGCATGTTTTTAGAAGTTCCCAAATGCGAGCTTTATAGCAAATAAAAGAGGATCAAGAGAAGCATAGTAGGATAAGTATGTATGACTCTAGGATAATACAGGTTGAAGAGTGAATAATTGATAGTGTAGGATAATGATGATGCTATGCTGTCATATAGAGGACGGTGGTTGGCTAAAAGAGCTTATCACCTCAAAAATTCCTTTTCTTGGAATAACTTGCTTTATTAGAAGTCCATAAACATCTCTGGCATCTTCAGTACTACTTACGACAGCTACACAAGTGGTATTCATGATGTAGCACAACCTTTTAGATATATTTCTTGTTGTCCCGGAACCCCGGTTATATCAGAAGTGTGTTTGCAGGCTTACAAGAAATGGATATTGAAGACCATCTAAGAGTCAGGGAATTTGTTCGATCCTAAATTTTTGGGACTCTGAAATAAACACAGAGATGGGAATGGGGAGGCATACCTGCCTGCCATATACATCAACCCGAAGCTTTTGAGCATTGTACAGAACAAGTAATTGACAGGTTTACTTCATGATAGTCTTGGATTTGGTTTGGCCAAAATGATCAAGTACTTACTACATAATTTCTGAATTTACCAATTATTTTTTGAATGCATCAGTTAGACAACGGTGATACATCAGAGCGTCTCTTTAATAGAAACGACTTAATTTTGGAGGAGGACTACCCCGTTCCCAAATCCTAGCTCCGCCGTTGATGATACCTGAATTTACTTTAGTAGATCTTCTCTTGTAAAATCCAAACTGTTTCCGAGCCTATATGTTTTGTTTCATATTGTTGTTTATCATGCAATACTTATCCTGCAGCCATCTGATATGCAAATTTGATAATAGAAGATGACCAAATTTGTGTACAGGAAAATGCATATTCTTGGACTGGGTTTTCTTCTCCACTCTATTGGACCAAGTTACAAATAGATCATACTTACTGGGTTTTATTCATTCAGTCATACAGATTCGAGCACTATACTATTAAAACAGTATGATGGAGGGCTCCAGTTTGATGCACTGTTAAAATTCATGTTCAAGTCATAGGAGGTAGATCTATTATGGTTTGTACAAAATTGATACATTCATCATCACACTATTGTAAATATGCAAATTTGAGTGAAGAGCATTGTTATAAAGATGCAAATTTGACAGGGATTAGGGAAGCAATGAAGTATGCACATATATGTTAAATAGAATTTCCTTTAAAATCAGGAACTGATCGCCCCTATCACATTAACCCAATTGAATATCCTGTAAAATTATACCATGTTCCTTTGGTGCAGGCAGGTGCGTTGCCTGAGGAGTTCGTCGGCGCCGATGTCGGCGCCTGTGGAAGGCGGCGATGGCCAACAGTGGCTGGGCGGCGAGGGCACAACAGTGGCTTGGCGGCACCGACGTCTGATTGTAGTGTGCATCTAAACGGCGACATCAAAGAAGACATCGAGATTAACTGGGATGGAACTGGCCACGTATTGCGCACAAGAGGATAGTCTGCACCTGCATTGGCGAGAAGCGCGTCGTCGCGGGCGTCGTCCGCTACGCATGGCGGCGATGGCGCAGGACAGGCTGGGCGGCTGCGACGTACGTCCGGGTGGGCAAAGGCTGGTAGATCGAGCTGATTCCTGTAAGTTTAGACATTTATTGTGAGGCAGACGTGTTAATTCCCATTAATTGTGGCTAATTTTCTGTAGTTGATTGGACGCGAACGCAAAGGGTGGAACTGTTTTTTTTCGCGGGAGGTGCAACTGTTTGATCGATGGCAGAGTTTCGTCCGCTAATGTAAATCGCTAAACGTACACAGGGGAGGTCTGACTTTTATGTGGACGGTTAGATGCCTGATTCTGGGGATGGTAATTTGTCTTATTTGACCTGTGTACGTTTAACCGGGTGGGCATAGTGAAGAATATGTTTGCTTGTTTAACAGTAGTAGAGATAAAACAGAAGTCAAACAAGCCATCACGTTCGTCCACACGTTAAATTTTTTTAATCCGTTTGATCATGATGGATCGTAATTTTACTGTCTAGGATTAAAATGGTTTTTACGTGCGGGATGTGTACGAGCAAATTGACCTGTCACGTGTACATATTTAAGGCAACCTATGCATATGCACGTTCACCAATTGATACGCATCGTGGGACACGTTTTGGACTCTTAATGCACACGGATTCTACCGTCAAAAAGAGGGCGTACTATAGAAAGATGAACATATGACCTCTGCATTGAATTGGAGACGTAATATAAAAGGATACTACTACTCTATCTATACGTGTATGGTATGTTTCGCCTCCGAGCTGTCGGTCGTTGAAAGCTAGAAGCCGGTAATAATTATAAGAAGAGTCTGTCTATGTCACATCTAGATGTGAGATAATATCTTATATCTAAGTTTTTTTTGTCCTATTTGTTTGATTTTAATTTGTCAATGCCCAAAACTAAAAATTACCTTCTCGTGCGTCCGCCTTGGTCACCAGCTTATATGCAAATCTGGTCACTAGCTCCCCTCGTAAAAAAAATTCTGGTTGATAGCTACCCGTACAAGGAACCTGATCGCTAGCTTTTTCTGGAAAACAAAATGATCGCTAGTGCTAAATCGACTTGTTAGCTTTTGCCTCTGATCACTATACATTTACAAGGACATCTCCCATAGCTAGCTTCTAGGCAACCAACGATTTATTTTACTTTTTTGCCTTTTTTGCATTTTTTACTATTATATTTTATAATTAATTTTCAGTAAAGAACAAAATTTCATCAACACATATTTCAAAAACATGTTCACGAATTTACATAAGTTTTTTCAAATTCTAAAAAATGTTAACGAATACCAAAAATGTTCTAATATATGGTGAACAATGCTTTATATGACATGATGAATCCACTTTCTTTTACACTTCTGTATCTTACTCTATCTTGTTTTTTAGTATTATCTAAAATAACTGATGAATTATGAATTTTCCATAACTTAGGTAAATGCTTTACCAACATATGTAGTGTAGTAAAAAAAATGGAATTTAACTCTTTCATGCTTACTTTAACTAGTTATTTTGGTTTTCTATTGGCTGCTTTAACTATAACCCCAGCTCTATTTATTGGCTTGAACAAGATACGCCTTATTTGAATTGACTGAATAATTATAATTCAGAAAAGAAAAATCTTTCTTTGGGATTCCTGGCACTAAATACACACTATTTTTTTCCAATACACACTGAACATTGTTTTTGATATACATGAACTTTTTAATATACGATGAACTAAAAGTGAACTTTTTTATATACATTGAACTAAAAGCGAACAGGAAAAAACAAAATAGATAAAATAGATAAATAACAAGACAAAAAACACATTTTGATTTGCTTTAAAAAATTGATCAACATGAACAATTTTAGAAAAATGAACTAATTTACAAATTTTGAAACATGTATTGAAACTTGTGAATTTATGAACAAACAAAAATTATCAGAATATGAAAAACAATGAGATCAACTTTTGAAAAATAGAAAAATAAAAAGGAGATGAAGAACAATGAAGAAACATGATAAATAAAAAAGCAGAAAGAACATGAAGAAAATGAAACAAAACAAAAAAGGTATCCTAACTACTTGGGCCGGCTCATCTGCAGTTTGTTCGCTGACTATGGTGGACTTGAAACTAGGAAAAAAATATTGGACCCCCAATGGCAAGTCGAGGGTGGACTCTCAATTGGGAACAAAAAAAGGTTGGGCCCGAGTTGCGAGTCGAGTTTGGACTTGCAACTGGGGACAAAAATGGTTGGACCCTAATTGCGAGTCAAGGGTGGACTTGCGGCTGGGACTAGAAAGGGTCGAACCCCAGTTGCGAGTCGACGGTGGACTTGCAACTGGGGTAAAAGGTCGGCCCCAGTTACGAATCGAGGGTGGACTCGCAATTAGGACTAAAAAATGTCGGGCACCAGTTGCGAGTCAAGGGTGAACTTGCAACTCAGAAAAAAAGGTTCAGCTGTAGTTGCGAGTCGAGGATGGACTTGCAACTCGGACAGAAAATGTTGGGCCCCAGTTGCGAGTCGAGGACGAACTTGCAACTCAGACAAAAAAGGTTGGGCCCTAGTTGCGAGTCGAGCATGGACTTGCAACTCAGACAAAAAGGTTGGAACCCAATTACGAGTCCTGGACGAACTTGCAACTTGGACAAAAAAGGTTGGACCCTAGTTGCAGTCGAGAGTGGACTTGCAACTCGGACAAAAAAGGTTGGGCCCTAGTTGCGAGTCAAGGACGCACTTGCAACTCGGACAAAAGAGGTTGTGCCCTAGTTATGAGTCGAGGGTGGACTTGCAACTCGGACAAAAAATGTTGGGCCCCAGTTGCGAGTCGATGGTGGACTTGCAACTTGGGAAAAAAAGTCTAGCCCCATTTCGTCGAGAGTGGACTTGCAACTAGGACAAAAATGGTTTGGCCACAGTTGGACTTTCAACTGGAAAGAAAAGGCCGGACCCCAGTTGTGTGTCGAGGGTGGACTTGCAATTAGGACAAAAAAATATTGAGACCCAGTTGCGAGTTAAGAGTGCAATTGCAACCAGGAAAAAAAGGTCAGGCCCAGCTGCGACTCAAGGGTGGATTGCAACTAGGACAAAAAAGGGCCAGGTCCGAGTTACAAGTCAAGGGGGGTGTTGCAACTGGGACAAAAAGGTTCGGTCCCGAACTGTGAGTCGAGGGTGGACTTGCAAATAGAAAAAAAAGTCAGGCCCCGTTGCGAGTTAACGATGGACTTGCAACTAAGACAAAAAAAGTCCGTGTCCTAGAGTCGAGAGCGGACTTGCAATTGGGAGGAAAAAATGTCGGACCCGAGTTGCGAGTCGAGGACGGACTTGCAACTGGGACAAAAAGACTAGGCCCCAGTTGCGAGTCGAGGGTGGACTTGCAACTAGGACAAAAAAATGCCAGGCCCGAGTTGCGAGCCAAGGGCGGACATGCAAATGGGACAAAAAAGAATGGATCCCAGTTGCGAGTCGAGGGTGGACTTGCAACTAGGACAAAAAAAAGGTCAGACCCCAATTATGAGTTGAGGGCCAATAAAAGCGGAGTCGAATAGGCCTAGGCCAACAACAGGATACACAATAAACAAACAACGACAAGGGAGGCGGAAGGTAGAGCTTGCAGGAAATGACAAAAAATAAATCAAATGGTGAATTTAAAAAGTACTTATAAAATTTTAAAAATCATGGATTTATAAGACTACAAAAGAGAAAAAAACAAAAGTTTTAAAAGATGGGATCTCTATTGCATGTCAAGTGTGTGGTTGGACTTGCACCTAGAACAAAAAATAGATTGGGCCTCAGTTAGGGACAAGTAGACAAAACATAACAAGGAGACACGGGAATACATCATCCAACGCTGGGAGATCAAAAGTTTACGCGAAAATTACAACAAGATGCAAACTTGCAACATAATATAAAAATATGTTGGGCCAAGTTGCATCTCGGTGGTTTACCTGCAACTGTGACAATAAAAAAAAGAGACGAGCTCCAGTTTGCATGTCGGTGGTCGACTTGTAACTAGAATAAAAAATAAAAAGGCGAACCCAGTTAAGAGTACACTTGTAGGACCAAAACGGTTTGGACCCAGATACATGTGGGTGATCGACTTGCAACTGGAACAAGAATAACAAAAAGACACAAGGTTCTTACATATTAGGGTTAGACATGAGAATAAAAATAAAAACAAGAAATTGGCCGTTGCCCGTCATTGTACCGTTTAGAAACTTGGCCGGGTCGCCTCTACTCCTTAGACAACGAGCAGTGGGATAGAGAGAGCGAAGAAACAGAGCCGACGAGCCAGCGGTCAGCTCGTCTCTCCAACTTATACAGACATCACTTATCTTCAACTACAACACAGAAAAAAAGACCACGAAAAACGGCCCAAAAAAGAAAAACGCGTAGTGTGATGGGCTGTAAAATGAACATGATTTACAAAAATTCCGTGGGACAAATGAACATGAATATAAATGATTTCGATGCATGATTTACAATTCCATGGACACGTTGCATAGATGAATACGAATCAAAACAACAAAAAATATGCACGAACAATCATACGGTATATACACGCGTAAAGGAGATGCCTGCACACGTCATCTAATATATACACATGTCACAGTATCACAAGTGGGAGAAAAAAGAAATGAAAAAAAGACAAAAAATAACCTCACAAACTGCAACAGCTGCAGTGTATCGTGACAATACAACAATAGACAAAAGAAGGAAAAAAAAGAAAGGAAAGGCAGCCCACGCTAGCACACATGGGCTAGCCCATGCTGGCACGCTGCATGCGGGCTGCGCGAGCGCACGCTACCAGATCGTACAATCAAACACGAACAAATCGTCAAATCATCAGTGCACGAATTTTAAAGACAAAACAAATCCAAGGATGAGGGACTTAGATGTGAGATAGCTATTTCACATCTAAATGAGAAATAGCAAATCCGTTATAAGAAAGAAATAAGCAAAGGACCTGCCGCAAGAAGGATGAAAAAATGACTGTCAACATCATGCACGACTCCTCCACTTTTATTGTTCGTGGCTGTCTAGATCTTGAATCAGAATCAGAAAAGAAAAATCTACCTCCGTCTGTTCCATCGGCCATGCTCCGTTTCCGCTCCACTCCATGACCCATCCATGATGCCGCCTTCTCGGTCCAGAACTCAAGATGATGGCCCTCCGTGCGCTCTTCACGGCTCAGTTCTTGCGAGCGGACGTGTTGTTGAGACGATGGAGAAAAGGCTGTCTAAGGGGTGAGATGAGGGCTGGGTATGCTGCAGCAACGAGTGGCTGGGCCTAAGCCAACACGTAAGTATGCTCTTGATTTATTTCCATGTGACATGATAATTAGGTTTGAACTGCAGTTAAAACCAGTGTTCTCTATTTATATGAAGTGCCCAGATTCAAGCATATGTTTGGATCATGTACGTGGTGCACCCATAATTCCATATACATGGAGTGCAGATCAAGCATCTATAGGGCGTGGATGAGTGCGACTCAGGAATCGTATAGACTATACAGCAGGTGGCTAGGGGAAGACGATTGTGCTGTATTGTCAGTGTGTTATGGATGAAGTCGCAAGGCCAATTGACTTATTCGAGATGACAGAAAACGGCCCCAAAAACATGGTCTGTGGCGAGGTGGGAAGTATACATGAGGATGGTGCCGATGCCTGATCCTCTTGGTACATATGATCAACTCATGGTACGTGCTACAGTCTAGGTCTAATTCATAATCACATGAATGTACGTGATAGCATGCTTTGGATCGGAATAGGCTAGATCTTCCGGTGAACCTACTTTCTCCAGCAGTGGATGAACTCGAGCTGGAGGCCATCGTGGTGCTGGGGCGCACGGCGATGGCGGAGAGTGGGCGAGGTGGTGGAGCTTCCCGTGAGCACCGCGCTAACCCTAGATCGGTAGGGATTGTAGGTGGGGATTGTGGCAGCGATTAACCTCGTGAGTCGTGCCCCGGCCCCCACCTCTGTTTATATAACGCGGGTCACAGGGGCCCACCAACCATGGTTTGGTTGGGCGCCCCCGATCAGGGCGCGAGTCAGGGGCCCGTTCGACCCGTTGGGTTCGAACGGGAGAGAGATCAACCTAACATTCTCCCCCTTGATCACAACTTTACTTTTAACTTTATACTTTCTAGTTTATTTGTTTCATCACATATTGGTACATAGAGCATGTTTCATCGTCACGACTTAATTGCCGTTAGAATCATACAGCTACAACATACGTTATGTTCAGAAACAAATTCTGTTCCTTTTGGGCCTATCCAGGAATCATAAGGCTTTCCCTTAAACCCATGCCGGCTAAGTGTTCCTTGAACACATTGGGTGGTAAGCCTTTCGTTAGCGGATCCGCAAGCATATCCTTTGTCCTTATATGCTCGAGACTTATAGTTTGATCCTGGATTTTATCTTTCACAACATAATACCTTATCTCTATTGTTTTGGCAGCATTACTCGACTTGTTGTTGTGAGCGTAAAATACCGCGAGCTGGTTGTCGCAGTACATCTTTAGTGGTTTGTGAATACAATCTACCACTTTCAAGTCGGGTACAAATTTCTTTAGCCATATCGCCTGCCCCGTGGCTTCGAAGCATGCTATGAATTCTGCATACATCGTGGATGATGCAACTATCGACTGTTTGGAGCTTTTCCACGAAATAGCTCCCCCAGCGAGGGTGAATATGTATCCTGACGTGGATTTTCTATCATCTCTGTCCCCCGCAAAATCTGCGTCTGAATACCCTTTTATCTCTAGGGAATCACTTCTCCTGTATATTAGCATGTAGTCCTTCGTGCCTTGCGCATAACGCAATGCTTTCTTTACCATCTTCCAGTGCTCTAGGCCTGGATTCTCTTGATATCTACCGAGTACCCCGGTGATAAAAGCTAAGTCAGGGCGAGTGCACACTTGTGCATACTGTAAGCTGCCAACTGCCGAAGCATATGGTACTGCTTTCATTTGATCGATCTCATACTGGTTCTTGGGACATTGGAATTTCCCAAAACTATCGCCCTTGACTATTGGAGTAGGTGTGGCTTTACTCGCATGCATATTATACTTTTTAAGAACCTTTTCTAAATATGCTTTCTGAGATAGTCCTAAGACTCCATTGTTCCTATCTCGGTGAATTTCTATGCCCAGAACATATGATGCTTCACCAAGATCTGTTATGTCAAAATTTGAGGATAAGTATTTCTTTGTTTCTTGTAGTAGACTAACATCACTACTAGCAAGCAGGATATCATCCACATACAAGATTAGGAAAATATATTTCCCATTTTTAAACATTGCATAAATGCAATTATCCTCAATATTTTCATTAAATCTAAAACTTTTAATCGTTTGATTAAACTTTAGATACCACTGCCGAGAGGCTTGTCTTAATCCATAAATGGATTTCTTCAGGCGGCATCCCATATTTTCCTTGCCTTCCATGATAAAACCCTTGGGTTGTTTCATGTAGACCTTTTCATTTAAATCACCATTCAGAAATGCCGTCTTAACATCCATTTGATGTAACTCTAAATCAAAATGAGCAACTAATGCCATTATGATTCTGAAGGAATCCTTACATGAGACTGGAGAAAATGTCTTATTGTAATCTATCCCTTCTCTTTGTGTAAATCCTTTTGCCATGAGTCGTGCTTTATACTTTTATATATTCCCTTTAGAGTCATACTTAATTTTGTAGTCCCATTTACAGCCTACTGTTTTGGCTCCTTTGGGAATTTCCTCTAAGTCCCAAACATCTTTGGAACTCATCGATTTCATCTCGTCTTCCATTGCCTTCATCCACTTTGATGAATGAGGGCTTCTCATGGCTTCTTCATATGAGGTGGGATCTTTTTCCATATGAACCATTTCTGTGTTATAGACTTTAAAGTCAGTAGAAATAGCTGACTTTCTTGGTCTTGTAGACCTTCTAAGGGCCTCAGTTTCTGGCACATTTTGTGCCTCAACTTCTGGCACTTCTTCTAAAATTTGCTGTTGCATCTCCCTTTCATGCTCAACAACGGGTTCAGTCGGTTCCTGACGGACAGGTTCCGGGTCTTCCCCCATAGCTGTCATGAGTGGAGTTGCAACTGGTAGTGAGAAAAATGGCTCCTGAATCATCGGATTAGGTGCATGCACCCTCTTCTCCTCAAGATCAATTTTCCGAGCTACCAAGCTCCCCCTCATCATTTCGTCCTCTAAGAAGACTGCATGTCTCGTTTCTACAAATTTTGTACATCTGTCAGGGCAGTAGAAACGAAAACGTTTTGATCTGTCTGGATAGCCAATGAAGTGGCAACTTACTGTTTTGGGATCTAACTTTGCAATGTTTGGATTGAACATTTTGGCCTCAGCAGGGCACCCCCACACCCTGAAGTGTTGTAGGGAGGGCATCCTTCCTCTCCATAGCTCGTACGGTATTTTGGGCACCGACTTGCTTGGTACTCTATTGAGAATGTGGATGGCGGTTTTGAGCGCCTCCATCCATAATCTCAATGGCAAGTTGGAATAACTCATCATGCTGCGCACCATATCCATAAGGGTGCAGTTGCGCCTTTCAGCTACTCCATTTTGCTGAGGCTCGCCCGGCATTGAATACTGGGCTACTATGCCAGTCTCCTGCAAGAACTTCGCAAAAGGTCCAGGGACTTGGCCATATGGAGTGTGTCGACCGTAGTACTCTCCCCCACGGTCGGACCTTACTATCTTTATTCTTTTATCGTGCTGATTTTCAACTTCAGCTTTGAATATTTTAAATTTATCCAACGCTTCCGATCTTTCTTTGATTGGATAAATATAACCATAGCGAGAGTAATCATCTGTGAATGTTATGAACGAGTCATATCCATCCACACTTTTCACCGGAAATGGTCCACAAATATCAGTGTGAATGATTTCTAGTGTGCCTGTGCTATGGATTGCACCTTTTTTGATTTGTTTTACGTACTTTCCTTTAACGCAATCTATGCATTGTTCTAAGTCTGAAAATTCTAACGGAGGAAGAATTTCACTTTTGACTAATCTTTCTATTCTCCCCTTCGAAATATGGCCCAAGCGACAGTGCCATAATTTCGATGAGTCGAATGTTCTTTTTCTTTTCTTTTGTTCTTTATTCGACGCGGAAACATGTTCTTTCACATTGCAAACGGAATAAACTTTTTCACGAAGTGATAACAAATAAAGCTCATCATGTAGTAAAGCATCACCCACATAAGCATTATTTAACCAAATGGCACACTTGCCATGTCCAAAATAACATTCATAATTATCTTTGTCCAAACAAGAAACACTTATTAAGTTTCTATGACATGATGGAACAAATAAAACATCTCTAAGTAGAAGATTGAATCCATCAGCTAACTCCAAGGAGATATCACCGACAGCTTCAACTTCTGCTTCAACTCCATTCGCCACTTCAATGCGTCTTTCGCTTCTTAGCGTAGTCCGCGTCGAATGGAATCCCTGTAAAGAATTGGCAACATGAACAGTTGCTCCTGAGTCAATCCACCAAGTGGATTTTGAAAACTGTGCATACAGGGATTCATTTACAAATGAAACTATATTGTTACCTCTTTTTGCCATGATTGACTTTAGCCAATCAGGACAGTCTTTCTTGTAATGCCCGGTCTTCTTACAGTGGAGACAAGTGTCTTTGTCCACTGAGAAAGGCTGTTGCTGACGCTGATGCTGATAGGAAGCTTTTCCTTGTGGCTTTGAAGGAGAACTTTTGTTGTTTTGATTGTAATTCTTTCTCTTGTGACCCTGCACATAGTTGAGTGTACCACCATGTGAGGCTTTGAGTCTGTCCTCTTCTTGGACACACATTGCTATTGTCTTTTCAATGTCCCATGTTCCAGGTGACATATTGTAGTTCACAACAAAAGCTTCAAACTCCTTCGGCAGTGAAGCCATGACAAGGTGGACCAGGAGCGCTGGTTTGATCTCCAGATCCGCATCCATGGGCTTGAGCTTTGCTGCCATATTGCTCATCCTGAGGATGTGCTCTCTTATTCCATGACTACCACCTGTGTAGCGTTCTGTCACCAGTTGCTCTAACACCTGGGTGGCATATATCTTTGAAGAGCCAGTGAACTGGCTCTTTATCTTTGAAAGCAACTCCCCTGCGGAAGTGCACTCTGCAATGGAGCCCACAATGGCGCTCTCAATTGTATTCTTTATAAAGGCCATGCACTTTTTGTTTGCATTGACCCACTTTTGGTTATCTATGAGGTAGGACTGCTCCAAAGGAGCATAGTCCCCTTTCTTTTTAGCCCATGCATCATCATCATCAGTGGCCTCTCTTACTGGCTCTGTGGGTCTAACCGGCTGTGGTTTCTCCACAACCCAGTCAAGATCAGCACAAACAAATGCCAATTCAACTTTCTTCCTCCACTCAGTGTGGTTGTCACCTCTGAGTGTCGGAACTTCTTTTAGGCAACTCATCAAGTGAAAGCCTCCTGAAATCACAATTTAAGTGACATCAATATAACAATCATATGCATTAATCTAACGTTGGTCAAATTAAACATATAATTGTCTATGCAATTAAATCTATATTACCGTTGGGCAAAAAATTAGAAATAAATGCACCTTTAAATTTCAATAATAAAACATGATCATGGTATTAACAACGTTGGTCATAAAAATAACATAATCATATTCGTTTTAATAATCACTTTAACATGCTCTTAAAACCATAATTCTATCTAAACTTTTATTTTCTTTGTAAAAGAGCACTATTAATTATTTACGCAGCGGAAAAACATGAATAAAAATTCACGAACTTTTTACTCTTTGCAGAATTTTTTTTGACCGAATAAAAAATCATGAACTTTATTATTTACTTTGTAAAATTCATGAACATTTATTTTTCTAAAAATTTGCTATTCTCTGTAAAGACAAAAATTTAGCGGCAGCACAGCCTAGTGCGTGCGGCTAAGCTGCGGCCTGAGCCCAGCGCGCGACTGCGGCCTCGGCCCAGCGCGCCCGCGGCGGCTGGCGGCCTGAGCCCAGTCGGCTCCCACTTTCGGCCCAAAAGCCCACTCTGGCGCTAGGGTTTCAATCTCAGCCGTTCGTTTGAATCGGACGATCGTCCGTGCCGTTCGGTCGAACAAAATCAGCGGCAGCTGGCCCCGACCGAAACCTAGCGCCACTCTTTCTTCTCTTCGCCTCGCACGCGCCGCTCGCCTCTGTCCCGCACGGGACTTCACCGGCAACGGCGTCGAGCGCCACCGCGCGAGAGCGCCGGCCGCCGGCGACGGCGTTCACCACCGCGCCGCACGAGCCTTTCCATTCCTTTTCCCCTTCCCCTCTCTCGAGCGCAGCTCGCTTCTCGTGGCGTTCTCGTTGGGCCGGTCGCCAACGACGGCGTCGACGGCCACAGCGGCGCACTACGCCGCCCTTTCCTTTTCTGCTGTTTTCCCCCTTTCCTCTCCTGCCTCTTCTAGCAACACACACACACACACACACAGAGAGGTGCGGATCTCAGATGCGGCGGCGCCGCCCCCGTCCCCCTTGCCGGCGCGCGCGAGCTCCCGAAGGAGAGCGCGCCGCCGTCAAGCGGCTCGGTGGTGGTGCCCTTTGCCCCTTGCGGGGTAGTGTTCTTCGTCCCGGATCCTCGGCGTGCCGATGCGATTCGGGATCGAGAGGAACGGCGCGGCCGTTGCGGCGGCACAACTTTTCTTTTCCCTCTTTTTCAGTTGGGTTTAGGGTTCTTTGGGAGGAGAGGGATTCTTTCTGTGATTTCTTTTCAACCGAAAAAGTCTAACCCGATCTGGCTGATACCATTGATAGCATGCTTTGGATCGGAATAGGCTAGATCTTCCAGTGAACCTACCTTCTCCAGCAGTGGATGAACTCGAGCCGGAGGCCATCGTGGTGCTGGGGCGCACGGCGATGGCGGAGAGTGGGCGAGGTGGTGGAGCTTCCCGTGAGCACCGCGCTAACCCTAAATCGGTAGGGATTGTAGGTGGGGATTGTGGCAGCGATTAACCTCGTGAGTCATGCCCTGGCCCCCACCTCTGTTTATATAGCGCGGGTCACAGGGGCCCACCAACCATGGTTTGGTTGGGCGCCCCCGATCAGGGCGCGAGTCAGGGGCCCGTTCGACCCGTTGGGTTCGAACGGGAGAGAGATCAACCTAACAGTACGAACAAGCAGGATAAGATTTCTTTTGATTAAGGAGCTTCTAGCAATAAAAATCAAACACCTAATACAGTTGACATCGCTTATGATTGATCATGCACGTGTTATATGATGGATAAATGTCATCCCGTTCTATCCAAGAGAATTAACTGGAAAATATTGCATGCAATATTTTTCTCATATTCAAGAAACGTGTACAACTATTTTAATATCATGAAAAAAAAAGGATTATCGGCTCCGATGACTATGAAGTGAACCGTGCACAAATCATTGTAACTCCAAGCTTCTTCAGAACCTTAACATCGTACAGACTCTTTCTGTGTTGTTCATTTACTTCTTATAATTATTGTGAAGGCAAACATCTGAAGAATGTGAGACAATGAATATCCAGTAAGACAATGACCCGTTAAGAAACGACTGTAGTATACACCAATTTATGTTGGTGTTTGAAGGAAAATTGTCAACACTATTCCCTGCTATATTTGTAAATAAATTATCCTACATGTATTAAATTACTTATTCCTGTTTAACTATTCTGCAGCAGTTTGATATTCCTAAAGTTTGGTCCTGATACCCAAAAATCTTTCTCAATAAGTAGAGCTGCTGACCATCTCCCGCACATCACAGTATGCACAGTATGAAGAAGAGCGACAACATTGATTGAAGGCATTTATCCTATATAGTTCCAGGTTTCCTTTTTGATAAACAAATGTGTTTTTTCTAGGTTTGAGTAAATGTCTAATCAAACCATTTGAAGAAGTATTGGGTATATGTTGGAACCTATAGTATGACTTGATCCGCCTTTTTTTTTGCGGGATGACTTGATCCGCCTATACTGTGCTATTTTCCAGTGTTACTTGAGTACCGCCCATGCCACATTAACAATAGTTTCCCATGATACAGTCAGACTATCTGTTTTATTTAGGTACGATTTCACTCATTTATTTCACTACCAGGGGTAGTTCGTGGTTAGTGCAATGGGTTCTTAGATATATAGAAACAAAGAAAAGGCTCCAACTTTCCGAGTTATGTATTCTGTTTCTCCTATGTTGCGCTTAGAAGAGTGTGTTCATAAAGTCGGAGCAATGCTATGCTCTTGCAGATCTAAAAAAAGGCTCCAGTTTTGTATGAATGAAACTGCTTCCTCTCTCTATGCTCGCTTTACGAGTTTCTCCTCACAACACCAAGCATGGAAATAAATCAAATTCCACCTATCTATTTGCAAACCATCGGGTTAAAGGACAGCAGAGAAACTACATAAGTTACTCCATAAATGTACTAATTCTTGACTTTAAGAAGTACCATAAACTATTTTGAAAGAATCTAATTCATGATACTTGCGGAGATTTCATTCAGCTGTTAAAAATGATTATCAATGACCACTGCAGAAAAATGCTTATCAGGACCTCTCATTCATTTGTAGAGGTCCAGTTCTTATTCTATTAGTTGCTTTCAATGATATATTTTACTCTATACTGCATTATTTAAAGCTAAAGTTAGGACATAGTAGGTGCAAGTTATACATTTTCTTTTCAATACATTGTTGCAGTTGCAGACCCCCATACTAAAACTGAAGCCAACCGACTCGCAATGCCACCACACAGTAAATAGAAGCCAACAAACTCTGACGATGGACGTTCAGACTCTGCCATCAAAAATTATCAAAGCCAGGCCAAATTATGAAGTGTCATGCAACTTGACGTCTAAATAAGTCACGCCCAACTTTCCGAGTTTGCTTCTCACGGGAATCAACAAGGTTAGTAATTATTATATTTGTGAACACAATTTTTTAGCTAAAATGTTCATATGTATATTATCAATTGACAACTACTTTTTCAATCCCTTGGAAGAAATGCCTTTTCATGCTTTTGAACTGAAACCCCTTCGGCATACAAGAAGCTGAGAGACTTCAACAAGAGACCCAAACATGTATGCTTAAGTGAAAGTAACGAGAATGTGGGATACAATCAATCCTCCAAACGATGAGCGAGTCTATACATATTAAATTGTTGATTGTTCTATTACTTAAAAAAACGATAGGTGTGTCTTTCTGCGATCTTGATGGATGAGCGAGCATATTCTATATACATATTTCACTACAGACTATTCTATTGTTTCAAACAACAGTTGATAAGTATATATTTTAGTTTCAGAAAGGGCCAAACAATTCATGCTACCAGATGTATAGATCCACATTCCAACAATATTCAGAATTACAAATCCTTATAAAATCTTAATGGAGACAGTTTTGATTAATGAGATAATATATAAAAATCTAGCCGCGCAAATGCGTGGGTACACCCGCTAGTTTTAGTTTGAATTTAGCAACATCTTTTTATGAATTTTGTCTATCATGTGCAACGTGCAAGTCCAAATATTTTCTATGTCTCTTCTTTGCGTCTCCTTTATTTTTCAGTTTTGGCAAGATGGGAAAACTTTGGCACCTAAAATAACTATCCGAAAACATGAAACACATTATAACGTTCCCAGTTCTATAACCAAAAATAAGATTGACACAAAAATGAATCAATTTTAGTACAGACATTGATCAAATGCATGAATTACTTTCAATTCTATTTCACTAGCTGAATAAATTGTATTCCGAGCTTTCAAATATTTTCCTAGCTTGCAAAATTACAGCATGAAATGACATTTGTGAAATATGTGGCAAAAAACAAACAAAATCGGTGCTCCAAAATGTGTTTGAAAAGAACATTTTGGAGCATTGATTTTTTTTTTTGCCACGGTTTCCACGAATGTCATATGGCGATGTAATTTTGCAAGCCAGCCAACA
Organism: Triticum aestivum; assembly: GCF_018294505.1. Lineage (NCBI taxonomy): Eukaryota > Viridiplantae > Streptophyta > Magnoliopsida > Poales > Poaceae > Triticum > Triticum aestivum. Next base: position 89,399,933 of record NC_057814.1, read on the forward strand.
TTTTGTCAATGTTTGACACAAAAAAATGAGATTTTTTTGCATTTTTTCTTTATGTTACTGTTCAGCCAAGCTCATATGAGCTCAGGATTAGAATAGTTGCGTCCGATTTGTGCTAGCTTTATAGGTATAACATGAGATATCTTTTCCTATGTACTCCCTCCGTCCCTTAATATAAGACGTTTTTGCAGTTTAAATTGAATTGCAAAAACGTCTTATATTATGTGACAGAACCGACAGAGGTGGTAATAAGTAATGTTGAAGAGAGGAATACAAATGCATGTGTCAGCTTGTGTCCGCTTCAACAGGAGAGAGAGTCGAGAGAGTGGATAGAAGGACAATTGCATGCCTCTCTCCATGTAAAAGATGGGTACTTTATTTTGCAGTCATATTTTGAATGATCGGTATATTTTGAACTAAATCTCTATTTTTGAAACTTTTTGCATATTAGAATTCATAGTGAGAAGATCGTTAGAACAAGATCAATTAGGGATGTTGAACTAGCTTTACTTTTACTGATTTCATAAAACAAATTTCACTCACTATATAAAAAATATTTCACTCAATTCAAAAATGTATTTCACTCATGAAAAAAACTCATTTGACTCATTTTATAAACTGATTTCAATCATTTCAAACAATTGATTCGAGAAAGAGACATGTTTCTATTATTTTTAAAAGCTAATTTCACCCATTTGAAAAAAATCTATTGATTTCAAGAAGAGGGACATGTTAAATATAACTAAAATTGAAAGGAGTGAACGAAGCAACTTCAAAATAAACACACTGAAATATGGATTTTCAAAAAAATCATATTTCAATTTTAAAAGACTAGTTTCACTCATTTCAAAAGATGAATTCCACTAGTTTCATTTGAAAGACATGTCACAGCTAATTTCAATTATTTTCACAACTCATTTCACTCGCTTCATAAAATATTGCTCATTTTAAATAAAATTTTCAAATAACCAGTTTCTCATGTTTGAATTAACTAGTTTCAAAATTTTGAAATGAAAAGTTTCATGTATTTCACACCGAAATATGTGTATGAAACAAAGATGTCGCCCATTCCAAACAATAGTTTTCAGAAAACTGTTTTCACTTACTTCTAGAAAACATCATTTAAAAAAACAAATTCACTAGTTTCAAAACTAGATTTCACTCTTCTTTTTTTGAAATAATAGGTTTCACATTTTTAAATAACTAGTTTCGCATTTTTGAAATAATAAGTTTCACATATTTCACACTGGATTATGTTTTGTATGCATGAAAAAAATTACTCATTTTAAATATTAATTTCACGTAATTCAAAGAACTTATTTTGCTTATTTTAGAAAACTTATTTCACTCATATGAAACATTGAAATTTAAACATGTTTGAATGTATTCAAGATTGATCTTGTTCTAAAGGTCTCGGCGCCAGGAGTTCAAATACATAAAATATTTTCAAAATGAAATTATAGTTTGAAAGAGATGAATGAATGAAATTGCCAAAGAGAGAATAAAAGGCAGGATTTAATCTCCCATGCTAATGCACCTTCACGTGAAAAAGGAGAGAGAATGGATTAGACATGCATCAAGTACTCCCTCCGTCCCAGTTCGCAAGGCAAAGTTTTCAAATATCTTGGCCCAAGGTGAATTTCCATTGGCTCTGATTTTCCACTAAAAAACCGCCCGATCGCTGCATGCAGCGCCAATCTCGCGCTCCTTCCTCTGCCCCGCGCGCTGTTTCCGCCTCGCGCGCTCGTTCCTCCTTCGGCGCGATATTTTCCCCTTAAATTTTGCTATCGCGCCCAGATTTCTTTCCTAAACCAGAGATTTGATTCCGCGCGCAAGGATTTCGTTCCAAACTCAAACGAAAGCAGCGCCCAGATTTCTTTATATAGCCATGGACTTACGGAGACGAACAACCCAGTCTAGCACCAATCTCATCTCCTCTCCTCCTCGATTTCATGGCGTCGAACGGGGGAGACGAGGGACATCGTCGTCCGCCGCCTCTTGGCCTCCGAGGCCTGACTCGCGCTGCCTTCCTTCCTCGTTCCGGCGATGGCGGCGGCCTTCCTCCACTTCGTACTCGTCATGGCGGCGGCCTTCCTCCACTCGGTCTTGCAGGTCGAGGACCACTGCCGTCGTTCTCCATTGGAACGGCTGCCTCTACACCGGTGTCCAGCCCCAGCGTCGGAGGGAGACGCCGCGTCGGTCTGTCGCGCCCACCTCGACCTCCTTCTCCAAATCAGGCAGGCTCGTCGAACTGGGCCACCTCGCCGGGCGGGAGCGGCAGTGCAAGCGCCGCCGGAAGGACGTCCTCCTACGTCGGCTTGAACATCATGAATGGCTCCATCTGCGTCGGACCAAATTCGTACGTATTCTGCACGAGAGGTACGTAGTCCTTCTTGCCTGATCAGGATATGCTGTCTCGTTCGACGATTGCATCAGGAAACTGCCTGCGAGTCGCTGCTGCAGGATGTTTGCCTCCGCTGATCTCCTTCCTTGTAGCTGTTTACTGTTTTGCTGTTGTTTTAGTTCTTTCTATGTTGTTTCGTTCTGAACTATCTTTCAGTTTGGGGAGTCAGGTTCTGTGAGCCGTGTAATGTACGTACGTAGATCTTAGCTCTCCATCAATTGTGTGAAGTGAAGAATAAAAGGCCTTCGTCAGCCACAGCATGAGAGACGCTATGTTTTGTTAGGAATAATTTGTTCTGTGACTGTGATATCCTTGCATACTCAAGTGTACAAATAATTTGTTCTATGTAGACCGTACCAGTGAGTTTGCTGCATCTACTAACGGCAGAGAAGGCGGCTGGCGTGGCGCTGGATATAGTTGGGGGGAGATGAGGCAATGAACTGAATGTGTGGGAAGAGGAGGAACATGTGTTGCCATTTTATACAAGTTTCAGCATGCAAAATAGTAACTGTTTCACACTGCATTGTGGAAGAGGAAGATGAGAGGAAGTACTCCAACACGCATTAGAATCGTGGTGCATGCAGGGTGGGAAGAGGAGTAAGTGTTGTGGTGCATGCAGATTTAGTGGAGTGGTTTCCCACGGTGAAAGAGGAGTGGATCAACTTTTGCATGCAAACATTGATGGACTACTAGTGCCAAATTGAATACAAATGTGCCTAGGGGGTGGAAGATTTTGGGACAAATAGTTTTTGGGATTTTGCCTTGCGAACTGGGACGGAGGGAGTACTACTCTCTCCGATCCTTTTACTTCACATATTAGATTTGTGTCAAGTCAACTTTTGCAAAGTTTGACAAAAAATATATTAAAAATACCAACATCTACAATATCAAATATACATACTATGAAACAACATTTCATAATGAATCTAATGATATTGATTTTGCATTGTGAGTGTTGATACTTTTTTTTAGAGGTAAATACACTGAGAGTCTTAGCACTTGCGTGGGACTGTCAATTTGGTTCATAAACTTGCAAAATACGTGTTTCTGGTCATCAAACTTGCGCGGACATGCAAATACGGTCACATTTCTCGTATGCGGGTGTGTTCACTGCCTACGTGGCATGCCAGTGTGGCCAGGGCCCACTATCAGTGGCTAGTAGCGGCCGAAGCGCAGTGCACGTGATGTTTTTTCTGCAGAAACAACGTAATTTTTTAAACTTCATACAAAAAGCCCTTCAAAGTAAACATAGTAGCCCGTTGGGTCCCACCCCTCAGTGCAAATAAATCAGGCTGAAAAAATGGGAACGATGGGACTTCGAACCGGCAACCTACTGCACCAGCGCGGGCCAGGCGTCCTAAGAGCATCTCTAGCTGACCCGGTAAAAAGCTGACCCGCAAAACGCATTTGCAGTTCACGGGAAAACGGCTTTGCGGGCCGGCGCAGGCGGCCGCAGAGGCAGACCCCGCAAAACAGGTCCGTATAAAAGGATATTCGTAGAATATGCTCTTTTTTACGGGTCGGCTTTGCGGGGTCTGCTTTTGCGCCGCTGCCGCCGGTCCGCAAATATCACTACCACACCACAAATACAACAGTCATCCACACTACAAATAATTATTTAGGAAAAATATCAATACCACAGCACAAATACAACAACCATCCACATTACAAATAATTATTCAAATCACCGAAGCAAACTAAATAATGCAATATAAAACTTGTCCCGAATACAAATCACACATGAACTAAATGAAAATGAATAGAAAAATGAGTTTTGTTACTATCCAGCCCTTTGCCAATGGTACTCAATGAGATCCTCCTGAAGCTGAAAGTGGGTGTTTGCATTTTCAATCTCCTTGTATGTCTGAAGAAAAGCTCCAATGCGGTTAGGGTCTCTAGCTAGTTTGACACGGGTACCCACATTGTCGTAGAACTCCAAGTTCATGCCCCTCTCATTTGAGAATCATATTGTGAAGAATAACACAACATGTCATGATGTTTTTCAAGGTCCGCTTGCCCCAAAAATGAGTAGGACCACGAACAATAGCAAACTTAGATTGCAAAACACCGAATGCTCTTTCAATGTCTTTTCGGGTTGCCTCTTGCACCCTTGCAAATTCACATTATTTTCTAGTTTTGGGTTCTTTGATGCTCTTGACAAATGTGCATTCGGTACCTTCTCTGGAAGAGGTGCGGCGGATATGTTGGATTCTCCGCGAAGTAGTCTTGCATCAACATCTCGTTTTCGAGATGGCGATTTCGAGGAATGCAAAGACGGCCGACGGTCGATCCTCGCCGCCTCTTTCGGTTCTCATCTTTGTGCTCCATCACGGCAAGGGCCATCACCAACGTCTGCTGCCGATAGTTTGCAAGCAGCGTCTCAACATCCGAGTCGTCCGAATCGGACGAATCGTCGAGCAAAAACTTCTCGCACGTCTCAATTCCGTCTACATGACCAAAAATCGCACGTCGCGTCAACCAACTATGCATAGCGCTCGGCACAAAGCACAAGTAAACACTCACTGGCTGCTCGTGGGCGGTGGCTATCCGGCGGTTCGGGGGGCGGGTGATCCCGGGCGGCGACGGCGACTAGGGGCGGCTCGAGGGCGGTTGATCCCCGACGGCGACGGGGACCAGGGGCGGCTCGTGTCGCCGGATCTGGGGGGCGGTGCAGCGTATCGGTAGTAGAGGGTGGGGGCACCCCCGCGGCGTGATTCCGCCCGCAGATTTGGCCGGAATCGCCGGCGGCGGACGGGCGGAACCATTGGCGAGCGGCAGCGGAAGGAGGTGGGGAAAGGGCGCGGGCTGAAATGTCCCTCCCGCCAACCACTTCCCTGGGATAGGGGGCATCGTAGGGGCGAGGCGGAAACCTGCGTATTCACGGGTTGGGGCCGAGTTTTTGCCGCGCCCCTCAAAAATATTTACGGGTTGGACGCGTTTGCGGGGTCTAGTCGGGCAGCTTTTTTCGCGCCGACCCACATTTTGGCTGTTATTTTGCGGGTCGCGGCTTTTTGCGGGGTCTGCTAGAGATGCTCTAAGCACTACACTTGATGTCGCTTGGTATTTAATTTGGACTACCATCGCATATATCCTTTAGGATCAAAGTGCACATTTTGTAAAAAGGAAAGATAAAGGCACACATTCTGGACCATATTTTCTTTTGTCCAGATTTTCAAATTTTAAATTGTTCGAACTCAATCAAAATTTCCGCTGATTTGTCCGAAAGAACTTTACGCACATTCATTCTGCACTATATTTTCTTTTATCAAGATTTTTATTTTAAAATTATTTCAATTAAAAAATAACTTTATTTGTCCAAAAAATATGTACATGCATTCAAACGTATATACTCTTATATATAGATTTAAAATTTGAAATTTATTCAAATTCAAACAAAATTATGTTTATTTGTCCGAAAATTTATGTACATTCATTTTGACCTATATTTTCTTTTATCCAGATTTTCAAATTTAAAATTATTTGAATTCAAATAAAAAATCGCTGATTTGTCCAAAAGAATTTATGTATATTCATTCTTCACAAGTTTTTAAATTTAAAATTATTTAAATTCAACAAAAATTCCTTTTGCCTAGATTTTTAATTCATTCTGCACTAAATGTATATATCCTTTACGATAAAAGCATACAATCTGAACTATATTTTCTTTTATCTAAATTTTCAAAGTTCAATTATTCAAACACAAACAAAATTCCCGCTGTTTCATCCAAAAATTAGGTACATTCATTCTTCACTACCTTTTATCTTGATTTATAAATAAAATTATTCAAATTCAAAAATAAATTTAGTTGGTTTGACCGAAAAGATTATCTAGAATATAAGTTGTTTTCTTACACATAGAAAAAAAGAGTAGAATGCAAAAGATAAATTGTGTTCATCCCGTGAGCTATCATTGTGGCCTGATGGTTGGCGCTCGTACACGCAGCGACCTTATTAGCAGGTCAACCGGGCTTCTCCTTTCTTGCACACCCATTTTCCATTTTGATTTTTATTTAAATTCATACTGTCCATATTATATATAAAGTTAACTGTGCTATTTAAATGTCAAAGATGAGTTGGTCGAGTGGCTACCTATTCGATTCATATTGCAGCAGGTCATGCATTTGAATGTCGCCCCTGCGCTAGCATTTTTAATTTTATTTGAGGATTTTCTGCGTAAATAAATAAAATGCAAGGGTGTTTCTGAAGAAAAAAAACAGTGCGCGTGGATTGCCCGCACCACGTGTGCACAAGATACGGCCGAATATGGTAGAAAGCACCGTATATGAACGAGATGACAAGTTAAATGACCAAAAATACATATTTTACAAGTTTATGCACTAAATTGACCGTGTGCAAGTTCTTTGACTCCTGATGTATTTACCTCTTTTTTATATAAGTTCAGTCAAACTAGCGATAATTTGACTTCGGAGGGAGTACTTTATTATTGACATGGGCCCGTCATCTGATGTGACATAATGCTGAATAAGATAGACTGTTTGGGAATACGCTAATATACATGAGATGTGGCCTCGAGACC